>NC_090205.1:8155000-8455000 GCF_033026475.1 Channa argus
CAGGCAGAGGTGTCTGCTGGATGTGAGCTTTCTCCACCTACGTAGGCTCCACCAAGGTTTCTGTGGGCTGCAATACTTCTAAATCAGAGCTTGTGATATTTTCATGATGTATAATTAGAAAGTCAAATTTGTGTTTTGAAAAGTGGAATTGTGCATTAGACAGAGAAGTGTGAGGAGTCTGTAATGAGCAAGTTTTGCCGTTTTGAAAGGCCGACACTTCTGAAGCTGTTGAGTTAAATCCTATAATCATCCTGCAATTTATGGGAGAACCGATACCCGTTCCCAGTCCTGTTCACCTCTCACTCGATTGATTTGTGGCGTGTTACTCCTGTGTGCCTTTTGTGTGGCTCTGAGAAGGCGCAGATGAATGCAGAGATGGATGAAAACCAGCGCCGCAGCGTTGAGATGCGGGATTGTGCTTTGCTGTGGTTCGTTGCATTAATCGGTCTGATAATGTTGCTTTAGAAAATCAAAAGGCTCTAATTGTTTAACATAAACCCCGCTGAGAAACCCCAAATTTGTATTTTTAGAGTCATCTTTTTTTTTTTTCCTTCTCTCAGCTTATCTGCATATCTCTCTAAAATATAGAAAGGTGAGTCCTGAGTGCAGGAAGCAGTGACTGAGCTGTGGTTAAACATTAACCATCTAAAATGCTGAACCCCGAGCTCTGAATCAGCTTGTAGTTTGCCTCCAGAGGAGATTTGTCATGGCTGCATCACAGCTTCTTGCGTAACTTGTCGTCAAGAAGCTTTGACGCTGGTTAAACCTGTATGTAGAACACAGGTGAAGATGTGAAATAAGAGTTTAAAATAAGTTTTTGTGGATTCAAACCACAAAGCACTTTTTTCTTTTCTTCCACAGAGCAGATTCTAATATTAAAGCAGTGTGATGCGAGTTGTCGTAGGAATGGCGTGATGCAGATTTGCCATGTTTAAATCCTATAAAAGCAGCCTTTTGACACACAGCTTGTTTGGAGAGTGTTGATCTGTGTGTTCTTTGTCGTTTCCTTTTTTGCTTGGAGATTGAAATGCATGAAGTCATCCAACACTATTGCCTCTTAGAGGTCAATTGTATGGCTCTGAACATCTGTGGTGTTGATTGCAAGCTGTTTTCCAGCTGGATCTTAGGAAAATAATGACTGTTTAGTGATCCACTGAACAGGCGAGAGTTTACTACCTGGCTGATTACATACTGAGGCCCCCCTGTTTTCAAAGAGACTCCCTGAAACTGTCAGAAGTTTCGCTCCCTCCTCACTGCAGCTCTGCCTGTGTGAGGCTTTTTGCTAATGTGTGTGTTCTTAAAAGGGACTTTTCCACTGCAGAGACTGTTGCCTTGGCATATTTTATCGTAAGGTCGACTTCATTTAGGGCAATAATTGCATTGCATCTGTTTGGAAATTTGTCGAATTATTGTAATGCAAATATTGACACTATTCATGCCCCGAATATTTACGACGTAGTGGTGTAAAAGCATTTGCATACATACTTTTAATAACATATACGACTGCCTGAAATGGAAAATTTCTGAAACTGGGGTTTTCTATGTTCAGCCCAAAGATGTTTATTAACAGTGTGTGTGTCACATCCATCCATCTTTGACTGCAAAATGGTTGAAGATTAGTGTGTGTGTGTGTGTGTTGTGAATAAATATAGACATGGTTTTGATTAGGAGGTAGTTTTATGTGTTAGATTGTTTTTACTGCTAAGTATGTGTTAGTTTAGAGAGGGACGGTTTTCACTAGAGGACACTCAACACTTTTGAGCTTAGGAAACAGCCAATAAAAAGTGAACTACTGTCTGAGCTGTGTGATTATTGTTGGATGTTAATTTCAACCCCAGTCTGATCCTTGGGTTTGGCGTCTCTGCAGGTCTACTGGTGGGAGCGCTGGACACGGTGCTGGACTCCAATGCCAGGGTCGCACCCTTCCGTATCCTCCTGCAGGTCCCCGGCTCCCAGATCAGCTGGGTAATTGCCAGTGGTGAGCTGTTCCATCAAGACTTTACCCTGATGCTGTCTGTCTTTACTCTGAGTTCACTTGTTTTGTAGTTTGTCCCAGATATTATCCCAGTGGCATCTTTTGCCATCTGCAGTCTGGGTTTGCCGGGGAAGTCTTCTGTCCTCTTCCGTACCTACAGCTTCTTAAGAAGGGTCACTGTCACGTTTTGTCTTTGTGCCCATCAGGAGCTGCCCTAGACGAGGTGAAGAAGCACTGGGACTGGCTGGTCCACAACCTGCTTCACTCGCTGTCTGTGTTTGAGAACAAGGAGGATGTCGCCAGCTTTGTCAAAGGAAAAGTCAAGGTGTGAAACCTGCCAGAGCTGGTGCGAATACAGGCAGAGGATGATTTGCGAGGTTTAGATGTGCTGACACAGCTTTTCCTGGGGATTTACAAAGGATTTAAGGCATTTGTTGGATCAACGTCTGACAAATCTATCTCACTGCAGATTAAGTGATGATTATAAGATGCTTCTAATTTCTAATGCCTTTTGATGATGCAAATCCATTTAACGTTCTCTGCAGTAATGAGTCCAACCTCCCTCCATCTGTAGGGCCTCATTGCAGAGGAGGTGCGGGGTCGCCATGCTGCCCAGGAGGAGGACCCTGGGAAGTTCAGGGAGGCCCTACGAAAGTTCGAGCTGCACTTCAGCCTCCCATCATCCGAGAAACTGGTGACGCATTACTCCTGCTGCTGCTGGAAGGGCCGGGTGCCTCGGCAGGGTTTCCTCTTCCTCAGCATCAACCACATGGCCTTTTACTCGTTCCTGCTGGGGAAGGAAGGTATGTACAGCGAAGTGAGGGCCGTGATTTTCAAACCAAACGAATGAACCAAGCTAGTTAGGCAGACATCATCAACAATGTGTTAATGTATACTGTAGATACTGTACTGTAGAGTTTTATTGTCTCCTTTCTTCCCCTCAGTCAAGTTTTTGGTTCCTTGGGCAGAGGTAACGCGGTTGGAGCGGGTCTCCACTGGTCTGATGACAGACGCAATCCGGGTCAACACAAGGAAGCGGCAGAGGGAATTCTCCATGTTCCTGAACCTTGACGAGGCGTTCGGGGTCATATGTCAGCTGGCTGACGTTGCACTGAGGCGGCTGCTGGACAGCGAAGGCCTGGAGCTGGACCGAGTCCTGCAGCAGCCTGCACGCATCACCAAGAGGTCAGCGACGGGCCTGTGTCATTACAGAGATGCCGTAGTTTAATTTGTCATGTGCGTGTCAGCTGTGAAATGGCAGTTTAAGAGTCAAATAGCGAAGTTCAAATCCCGTTTGGTCATTTTTGGAGGAAAGTTGCTGGGGGTGGGGGTTTCTATAGCTATTTGAAAATCAGTCAAGCAGTTCTGATAAAATATAACAGCAGGTTTAAAATGTCCCACTTCAATGTCGCCCGCAAACAGTGCAAAAATGTGTAACGCTTAAAAGGGGACTTCTGGTTTGTTTTCAAGCACATTGCAGCGAACACTGTGCGCCACTCGTTTTCTTCCTCAATTGCTGTTGTAATACTCAGGGGTACTTATTTCTGTTTCTGTAAGAACCTCAAAACCATGACAGGAAGTCAAGTTAAAAGTAAACTGCCTGAGCTACAGTACAGTGCAGATGTGTGAATGTGGGGGTGGACCACAATGCAGAATTCTCAGGGTTTTTTTTTTGTCCCTGTGAATAGCAGATGTATTTCAGTATTAACAGTAGATGGTATCAAACTAAAGATGCATAAGTGAGGCGTTGAGAACTGAAAAAAGGAAGAAGAAATAAACAAACAGGCGGGACACAGAAACCACAGTACAGGATGGCAACTCAACGTGCAGGTTAACTGGGTTAAAGAAACTGAAAGGACAGAAGTGACAAAGTCAAGCAAAACATAGAAAAAACATACGACATGGGGAAACTAGCCATTACTTATTGTGATTATCAACACACTGCACCTCTCATTTACCTACTGTATGTCAGATTCTCCTCAGTGCCTATAAGAGTTCAGCAGGTCCCATTGATGCTGAAAACATCCAAATAAGGGTGTTAAACCCATTTTAAGTGGCTTAAAAAAAGATTGAACAGAAAACTTTTTTTTTTGGTCTTCCAAGAAAACTTCAGTGTGGTATTTCTACTATTTACAACTAACAATTCTGCCAGCGCCTCTCGTTGCACATTCATTGTTCTGTAAAGACGAAACGTATAAAGAAAGTAAGCGGTTACTTTGAGTTCTGCTGTTCTCCTTCAGAGAACTAAATTGGGAGATCTGGGTCAGAGTGGAGGGGGGAAAAAGTGGCTGTGTTTAAAAACTGAACTCTTCAGTCTTCAGGGCTAAAACCCACATTTGGATTCTAGTCAAGGACAACAGTATGCTGCCTCTCATGACACCAGCACCCCCACAATCCCTAAGTGAGAATCTGAATCCATACGTGCACAGAGTGCTGCAGTGTAGACCACTTGCAGGAGGTGACAGATGCAGTAGTGCTGTGTCAGTACAAGCAAAGACTTAATCAGTCTTCTCCTAAACGTCTAATGACTTTGTCTAGTCAAAAAGTGACTGCACGTGGTTTGAAACGTTAAAAATTATAGGGTGCAATCAAAAACTGTGCTCATGACTTACTATATTTAACTGCTACTTCCTAGAATTGCACTATAATAAATCCTCATGCTGAACTGCTGATAAACTGACCCATGTAACATTTCCTCTTTACACATTTGTTGGGGAAATGACCGCAATCTTGCTGACTAGACTTTTGTTTCGTATGTCAACAATCACGTCCTCTCCCCAGGATCCTAGAGGAACAGGCTTTGAGGGAGTACGTCCTGGCTCTGTTTCGCCTCCCTCGTGGTGAACGGCTCCATGAGGTGGCCTCCTGTTCGGTGTGGACGCCACATGCCCGCTGCCATACGGCCGGGACTCTCTATACCACCGACAGCTATCTGTGCTTCTCCAGCCGAGAGGAAGGCAACTGCATCCTGCTCATACCCCTGTTAGAGGTACAGAACCTGTATTTTGGCCTCTGTGGGTTTTGGTGGAGCACAGTGCAATGAAAAAATAGCCTAACACTGTTTGAAGGTCTAATCTGTGCAGGACGTGGGGCAGGAGGGTCCCTACATGAGTTATAGCATTTACATGATGCACAGTGAACCCGTTTATTCGTTAGTACAGCCATATAATTTTTACTCTTCTCTCATAAAGCAAGTAAATGACTGTACAGAGCTGCAGGAAGTGAGAAATAAAAGTCCCAACGGCTCATGGATCCAGTTCAAGTAACTTTTACAGTAGTGGTGAGTGATGGCCACTTCAGCCTGACTCCTGGTAAATAGATGTTTGGTATTTGATGAGGACCCCCTGCCTACACCATCACAGTGTGGATTATGATGTGCTAAAAGCTGAGCGATACACAGGCATCTCAGAGTATCAGGCAGCTTGAAGCTTCACACGGTCTTTCTCCTTGTCTTACCTCGGTCCTCTGTCTCAGCTTCTTGGCAATGCCCGCTCTTCATCCTCGTCTTTAAAAACATGTGTGACTCTTTATCTCTGGGAGTTTCTGCATGTATTTTCCCATTCAACAGCCTGTGTTTATTCTGCCAGCTGCAGGTTAAAGAGTAACACATGGACGGGCGTCATGTTTACACACTAACAGGTTACAATGCAGGTTTGTCCTTCTTGGGTGTTCGGGGGGGGGGTCACACACCTTTAGTTTGTCAAAGACAGGCTTCTAAATAGGCCTGAACAGAGTTATCTGCGTCTCGTATAAGTGGTTACTTAATTTTTTTAAATTTTTTTTTAAGTGTTTAAGGTTTTTTTAAGGGGTTTATTGATGTTTCAAGCAGATTCTTGTCTTGAGTTGGTATCACATATTTCTAAGTGTAGAAGTACTGCAGAGGTAAAGGTACTGATGCTGCAGTGTAGAAATACTGTAACAAATAAAAGTCCTGCATTGATTATGATACTTAAGTAAAAGAATTAGCTCAAAAATACACTTTATACAGAAGGACTTATTCCACATGAAGACATATATATTATTGGACTATAAATGCATTGATGCATGTGTGTCGATAAAGATTTATCATATTGGATTTTGTAAGTAACTAGTAACAATTTCAAATAACTGCAGTAGAGTAGAAGTACATTTACTTAATTAAAATAGAAACTCTCATGTACAGTAGAAATCCCTTAAAATTGTTCTTGGCTTCAGTACAGTACTTAAGTAAATGACTGACTGACTGGATTATACCACAGGTCCCCACTTTCTTTTATGTGTTCTTGTGTTATGTGTCATTCATATCCTCGTGCTGGTTGGTATCTTCATGTTCACAACAAGAGAAGGAAATGAACAGAGCTGTGTTGAGGAGCTAAGGAAGAAAACAGAAAACCATCATGTGACCACAGTTGATCATATTATGCCATTTAGGATCGTGACCACTCTCCCTGCAGGCAAAAAGGGAAAACTAAGGCCAGATTGAACAGAAGGAAAGAAGTTGGCCTGGCGAAGAAAAGAGACTAGACAGACAGAAGCCGACCTCCAAGATTTAGGTACAGCCTTACTGCAGAGAGGAGTGTGGTTGTACTGAAGGAATGAGAGCCATGAACAGGCCGCTTTTGGAAAATAAACCCTAAACAAAAATGCATGTTACCGCAAAACTTTATTGGGACAGATGAAGCAAAATGGTGCGTTCAAGGAACAGAAGAAAGGGCTTCAAATCTCTCCTGATTGCAGTATTTGCAGTGGGTGTAGTACAAAATATAAGGTTTGGAGTTCTGATACGTTTGCCCCTGCTTTTTCAATTCTATCATATTATAGTTATGTTACATCCAAATGCATCAGTTTTATATTGACTGTGCAGTAGAGCACAGTGTATTTTAATTGTTTCCACTTATTTCTTTTTTCCCTTAATGTGAAGGCTACCAACACTTTTGGCCACGTTACTTGAGTTAACCACCGTATTCAGTATTAAGACATTTGTTTATTCCAGCATTATTGTTCCTCTATTTATATGGCTTAATTCTCTGTTTCCTTCACTGCTGCAATTTAATCGTCTATTTCCTGTTTTGTGCTGATGCTTTGTAGAAAGGATTAATCATTTCCTCCCACCTAATCCGTTACTGTGAATAAGGAAGACTTCCCCCTCTGTTCCTCCAGATTCTCTTCACCACAATTGTCTCTTTAATTCCTGCACATTTCCGGTTAAGCTGCGGGGTTGTTTAAGGAGAGGACAGTTGATTTTCTCTGGAATCTGGTTTTCTCATCCTAAAAACAGTTACTAATTTACAACAGCTTTAAAACTAGCTGCAGGTTCATGCTACAGTGAGATCCATACATCAGAAAGCAGGAATCAAACTGTATTTGAACACCGAGCACCTTGTCACCTAAATTCGCCACGTTTTTAATAGTGAGTGCGAAATTAGGGCAAACATATTTGAAATGTAAATGGTGTCAGCTGACTGGTTATTGAATGTATAATATTCAACACAGGAAAAAAAAAAGAATGTGGTTTTGTAAATGACTGCAGATAAAAGCATGTTCGGTCAGGACATGTATGGTAGGTTGAGGAAGATGGGGCCAGAAAACTGTGTCACTGATCATGACAGCACGGCCGGATTCTCACCGTGGGGCCCATTGATAGGTCGATTCATTATTTACCGTGCATGCTGGGCTTCCATGGGAGTGCTCGCCAATTGTTGGCGCATTTAACAATGTGTCGTCCTGTCAAACCCATTTTTTCTTGTGTCCTTTTTTTTTTTTTTTTTTTTTAAATTGTGATTTTGAGCCACTTGTTTTCACTGCTTTCTTGTTTAATTCAACATTTTAGGGCTATTTCACTTGTAATTTCCTCCTATCACCTTTAAACACAAGCAGCGAGCATCAGCAAAACAAGCTTTTTCTCCCATTTCCTCATCAGGTGTTGTCCATCGAAAAAGCGGAGAGCACCAGCCTCCTTCCCAACCCCGTCATAGTGAGTGTGCGGACTAAGAAAGCTTTCCAGCTGATCGAGCTGCAGGACCGAGAAGAGCTGGTCGAGAGCCTGAGCTCCAGACTCAGAGCTCTACAGTGGAGACACTCCATGTTCCGCAGCAGCAAGGACAGAAAGAGGAGTGTGGTGCGTGTGACGTTCGAGTTCTCATTTGCTTATGGGAGGGAAAAGTGCCCTGCATAGGAGTTGCAAAATGTTTACTTTGATGATGGAAGTGGAAGTTACTAAGGAAACATGAGCTTTATGTATGAAAGGACATGGGAGTCTTCTGCTCAGTTTTAACACGCAAACCTTTCTGCAGCAAACTAACTTTTCTTTTTTCCCCCTTCACATGTTCCTCAGAGCTCCCCCACCCCTTACTACTACACCTTCTACTACGACACTGGGTACTCGGATGAAGAAGAAATAGAGGAGCAGGTTCTGCGAAACACCGTCAACAGCGAGGCCTTGATGACAGCATTCCACCAAAACCGACCAGGAAGCAATGGCAACAACGTGAGAAGCATCTGAACGCCATAGAAACGTGCTGTTTTTGCATAGATCCAGCGGCGTGTAGCGTCTGCTCGTTCAGTGTTAGCAGGTGTTTATCTGCAAATCTGTGTGTTTGTGTCAGAGCATGGAGCAGGTGAAGGAACGGCTGTGGGAGGATCATTTCACAGAGTTTGGTCGTGGCGTCCACATGTTTCGCACTGAGAAGATCCAACGACTTGTTGCCATGGGGATACCGGAGTCGCTGCGAGGGGAGCTGTGGATGACGCTTTCTGGTAAAGGAGAGAGAGACGTATCAGAATGTCTAAACAAAGCAGGTTCTACATGTTTGCTGCAGAGAAGAGGTTTGCCCAGCCCTGGTCCTTTTGGTAGTTTCACTCTTCACTAAGATGTGTTTCACTGTACAGTCATCTCTATCAAAGGGGGTGGGCATAATATTAGAGATGCACAGAGGAAGTTTGAATGGAGGTTTGCAGTCGGTTCCTCTGCTCAGTCTCACTTCTCACAGCAGTCTCCCCCTGCTGCCTTCAAGTGCAGGTTGCTGTATTCAGCAGCAAAAACCTCTTAGCACTAAGACGAATAGAGGTGATGATGTTTAAAGAGTCCTTATGACATTATTTATGCCATATTTTGGGATAAATCAAAGATAAATCAAGAACATTTATAAAAATCCTTTTCTGTGTCTTGTAGTGTTCGGGATCTGTTTCAGAGCACGTATTACTTTAGTGCCAGGATTATTTATTGAGAAAGTTGCCTTACTGGCTTTTGGGTGTTTTTTCTTTTTTTGAGGAGAATTTTACAGCACCAGCTAATCTCTGCTTCTGCTCTGTGCAGATGCATCCTCAGAGCTCGAGTCTCATCAGGGCTACTACACTGGCCTGGTACAGAAGTCAATGGGCCACAACAACTTGGCCACAGAAGAGATCGAGCGGGACCTCCACCGCTCTCTGCCGGACCATCCCGCTTTCCAAAACCCCACCGGCATTGCAGCACTCAGGCGTGTCCTCACTGCCTATGCTCATCGCAACCCAAAGATCGGATACTGTCAGGTCAGTGTCTTGTTCGCAGTATTACCACAGTATGAGTGTGTGGTGGGTTGACTGCAGCAGTAGCAGGCAGTGGAGTAGAAGTAGTAGAAAAAGTATCTGTGACTATATGTAGCACAAAGACGTTATACTTTGCTCTGTAGGTTGGACATTAAAGTTTTATTTGGTGAGTGACATTTAGATGTACTGTATCTTCTTCCTTTATTTTTATTTTTTCTTCTCCTGTCCAGTCTATGAACATCCTGGCATCGGTGCTGTTGCTCTACGCTAAAGAAGAAGAAGCGTTCTGGCTGCTGGTGGCTGTTTGTGAGCGGATGCTGCCCGACTACTTTAACCGCAGAGTCATAGGTGAGAGGTCAGGGGTCATAAAGAAGAAAGGAGCGGAGTATTTTTAAGTCATTAACAGCTCTTTGTGTACTGGGCTTGTATTGTCTAAGCTGATGATCCTCAGACCCCAGACCACTCAAAGGGGCTTATTTTGGGCCTCTTGGCTTATTTCCTGTGTTTGTGAAGCTGTTTATTTATGACATGCAAGTTGCAATTGAAACAATTTCCTCTTCCTTTTTAATATCCAGGTGTTTGCAGACACTGAAGGGGCAGGGATTGTGTTCTCCTATTTAGTAAAGTGAATGGAGATCTGACACTAAAAGAAAAAGGCTGAAGTTATATTAATATTTTTTACTAGTACATTTAACCCAGAGTAAACAAAAACAACCTATTTTTTACTGGTGTGTACGCGTGTAGTGCTGTAGCTGTGGTATTGTGGCTCTTTTTGGTGTTTGTGTTTTTAATAGTTTTGGAACGGCCCTGTAGTTGTTTGTACGGCATATAAGTCTCAGGCTGTTGCTGACACATCTCAGTCAGTTAAATGTTTGTGTATCTTGGGTTTGTGAGGTTATCTAGCGCCATTTGTGCTGAATGCTCAGTGTTCGCTGCCATCTAGTGGCTGCGTATTAAAAACGCAGGCAGGTCTAAAGGGAACAAGAACAACACACCTTCACATTCGCTGATGTGATTTGTTTTGTCTGTTTGCACGTGTTTCCTTAAGTTGCAGTCTGTTGAGCTCTCAGGGCCACCGTACTGATGCCTGTTCTGACTTTATCACTTACCTCTGCAGGAGCTCAGGTGGACCAGTCTGTGTTCGAGGAGCTGATCCGAGAACGTTTGCCAGAACTGGCAGAACATGTTCCGGAGATCTCTGCCCTCTCCTCGGTCTCCCTCTCTTGGTTCCTCACCCTCTTCCTCAGCGTCCTGCCCTTCCAAAGTGCCGTCTGCGTGGTCGACTGCTTCTTCTTCCACGGTATTAAAGCGATCTTCCAGCTGGGTTTGGTGGTGCTGGATGTCAATGCGGCACAGCTCACTGCCAGCACTGATGATGGACAGGCACTTATGATCCTCACAAGGTACAACTTGTTTAAGGCTTTATAACAGCAGGTTAATTTGGTTTGTTGCACAGTTTGGTTTTAAATGTTAAAAAAATCTAAATTGTGATTTGTTGAAAAATGTAATGCTGTTTCTTAAGTACTGGGGTTCAGCTTCTCTTTATATGCAACATTAGCATCTGCTACTTGATGATAAACCTGAAGCAAGCTTACCTTGCCAATGTGTGCATGACATCCAATTCATATATACTATCTATGCACCATGTATCTCTGCCTCATCTCAAACTGAAGATGAGCTGAAGATGACTTGTCCACCCTTTGCTCTGCAGTTTTTTAGACCAAGTTGGAAGTGAAGAGTCATCTTGTTCTCCATCCTCCCCTGCTGCTGCAGAGCTGACCACCAGCAGCAGCAGCGGCAGCAGTAGTAACACTGACAGTCCCACGGCGGGACGCACAAACATCACCGACCTCATCAATAATTCATACGAGGTGATGAGCACATAGCTGGTGGCATTTACTTTATCGCTTTGCCAGAGTTTGGAGGTATAGGCCCCCCCACACCCTCTTTAAATAGAGTACATTAAGTCAGGAGCCTGACGTTTTCTCGTCTTTTTCTCCTCTCAGAAATTTGGAGACCTGACAGTGCGGCATATTGAGAAGCTTCGCTGTCGACACAGAATTCAAGTGCTACAGGCTCACGAAGACACGACCAAAGAAAATGCTGTGAGCTGATATAAAATATAAATGTCTTTTAAAGATCAAGTGAAAAATTTTGACGTTTAAGTTTTGTCCTTGACACTTAATTCAACCGCCCTCTTTTCTGTTTGTGCAGTTGAGATTAGTGACTCCAGATGTTTCCATGTCTCCAGAGAACTTATCTGAAGTCTATGACCTCTTCAAGGTGTGTTATTATAGGAACCCTTCATTGTGAAAGTAAACAGTAGTGTCAGGGAATTTGAAGTTTACCACAAAACTCAATAATTGAATAATCTTTTCTATTTTTGCACCTTTATAGTGTTTGGTTTTTTTTTTCATCCCTCATCAGACAGAGCACTTCATCAGTTTATACTGGGGTGACAGTAGCTCTGCAGCAGCGGCTGAGGCGGCAGCATGGCATTACAGTGACTCCAGTCGCTCCTTCATGGAGCGGCAGTACCGGCTGGACCGGCCCCAGTTCAAGAGTCTTTATGGGCTGCTGGTGCTGTGGCCTGGTGACTCGAACCAGCACAGTGACACGGTGGCCAACCGCACCTTCACCCTGCTGGACCAAGGCTGCAACAACCTGGTGACCTTTAGAGAGTTTGCGGGCTGGCTGGGTAGGTGAAAGAGAGGAAGAGCGACGAGAAATAACACGATGCCGAATGCTCCGATTGGAGACGGCAACTAGTGTTTAAGCCTGCAAATGTGCTGCTGTGTTAATAATGGAACACATCTTGCTGAGAAGAGAACTAACTCTACCCCCTCGTATTTCCAGACACTTTGTACTGTGAAGACCTCAATGAGAAAATACGTCTGCTGTATCGCCTTCACATCCCACCAGGTTATTCATTGTTCTAATGTGTTAGAAAGTCATTCAGGATTTAGAGCTGCCAGGGAGCAGGTGATCAACTTCACTGTGTGTTTTTATGTCTGCAGCTCTGACAGAAAGTGAAGAGGACCCCTCTGTGATGAAGAACCCTCTACTGTCTACAAACAGACCCCTCTACGTTAATCTGCCCTCTGGTTGGTCCAAACACGCGGGGATTCTTTTGCCTTTTGATTTATTAGCTCAACACACTACAACTAATAACAGGACCTATAGAAAAATATGTTCCCTGCAGAGACCCTAAACACGCAAGAAAGAATTCTGTGGCTCCTATTGAGTGCTGACTGTTTCTCCAGGTGTGGAAGGTGAAGTGAAAGATTACCAGGACCAGCTGAAGCAGATGCTGCAGGATTTAGCCAAAGAGAAGGAGAAAGATGTGGAGAAGCCTCTGCCGCTCATGAACCAGGTACTGGAAACACGCAGGGCACGATGTAGTTCACTAAAATCTCCTCTTTATGTGGTGCTTCCCTTATTTTACATATCTTAACACTTCTTCTCATCCTAAACTAAAGTATATTAATTGTCCACTGTGCAACCAGAAAATGTTTTTTATCTCGACACATGAATTTAACTGGTTAAAGTGGCAGTGTGTGACTACACCCCCTCCTAGTGCTGTAGCCACACTCAATTTAGCAAACAAGGGATTTAGTTTAGCTCAGTTTGCAGTATTTTTTTATTTTTTTTTTAATTTACAGTAAGATTGAAGAGACCTTCTGTTGATAAGGAGTTAAAAAAATTGAACTGGTAATTTAAAAAGGTCTAGAAAGTGAGATTTTTAGGCTGTTAGTCTTTCAATCTGATGGGAAAGTGCCTGTCTCTCTTTTGCACACATACACAATTGCTAAGTAAATGTCAGTGTGGGCAAAATGTCTCAGCATTGGCCTGTAGAAATGAGTAAGAATAAAAAAAAAAAATCACTTATGATTTAATTCATTTCCTCACTCCAGGGGCAGTTCATCCAGTTCTGTAAAACGCTCTATAGCTTGTTCCACGGTGACCCGGAAGAGAATGACCTCTTCCAGGCCATAGCTACAGTTACCAGCCTTGTGCTGCAGATTGGTGAGGCCAGCCACCGTGGCCACAGCTCGGGGTCGGACATCACAAGCCAAGAGGAGGAAACGCGGGGGTCGCACCCAACACGGGTAGACGGTGAAAGTGGCAGGGGTGATGCCAGCGGAGAAGACAGGAGTTCAGAGAAGGAGTGGACTGTCAGCTATGCTCAGATTCTGGCATCACTGCTGACCGAACAGGCACTAGTGAACTTCTTCGAGAAGCCAGCGGATCTGTCTGCGAAGATCGCGGAGGCCAAGGAGAAGCAGTATCAGCAGCGGGCAGGTTTGCTCACACTGCAGCACAGGACCAGCTGACTCAAATGTAAACCGTGAACTCTAAACCACAAGCTGACGTTCTAATGAAGAAACAACAAGATCAGTATATTTTAACAGACTGAACACAGTGGCTTCATGTTCAGAAGCGGAGCCGGAAGCTAAAGAGCCTTGAAGTTATTTGCATTTACTTTATCGATGGTTGGACTGTAGGACATGGAGCCACACTGACGGGACCTTTTCCTCTTAAGCACAAAAAGGTGAGTTCATGACCTGCTGGGGCTTCTGACAGGACAACGCATTTCCTAAACATTTTGAGCCAAAAATAAAAAGGCAAGTTTTCAAGTCTCAGCAGCAGCAGCAGGACACGTAACGGTCTACATTAAATTTGATCCCTTTCATTATTGCCTTAATGCTGTTGTGGACAATATGTCACCACCTTCTAATAAGCCACTCTTTTATGAAGTGTTTATGTTGTGGCTAATCCCGTTATTAAAAGTTAATAAATAACTTACAGCTTACGTTCTCTGATCATTTAAGTACTGCTAAACTCATAACTGCTCTATAAAAACACTTTATAAAGGTTCCTTATTAAAAGTGGTACTAATAATTATTACAAGCAGTGCAGCATTAATGACAAATTTAAAGCATTGTTCTTTTTTTAAAATTCATTTTTTAACTTCTATTTCTTTAATATAAACATTTTCACATGCACAATCTTTGAGTAAATGTTTTTAAAACTTTTGTTTGCAAAATATGAAAAATAATCAAACAGTTGTACACTGGTGACCTTGTCCTTTAAATAAAACACGGCATAAAGATACATCTCTCTTCTAAAGCAACTGTCATTTTATTTTAATGTTCGTCTTTGTGCATTTTCTTTAGGGGTTTTTTTTTTTTTTTGTCTTTCATTCCCCATCATTTAAAATGGGAAAACAAACGCCTCTGTTACCTTCTATTTTGAACATGTAAATTAGTAGATTTCAGAGTTGTCTTTCCTTTAAGTTAGCTTATAGGAAACAGCAACATAGATTTAAAATAATATATATTTCTATTCTATTTTTTTTTAAATTCATTTTTCTGGCTCCGGCACAACAAAATTACCCTCTTATCTTTAACTGTACCTACTGGCTCACTTTACTTTCTTACTGGCAGTCAGCACAACACCCCATAATCAACCATAATCACAGCCTGAAAAACAGTTTAAATATTAGGCAGCGTAATTAGAAAAATCAAAAAACAACATTTCTTGTAGTCTTTAATAAGAATTTGATCATTTAATGTATATTTGATGGTTGTAGATGCTACAGTATAAAACCTATTCAGCATCTACTCCGTTAGAAAACACAAGATGGTCGACGTGGAGAAGGAAATGAAAGAGGCAAAGTGCTTGCAGGAGCATGGTGTGCTTTATTAGCTACTGATTAAAGGTGGAGGACATGCCTTACCCAAACCTAAATAACCGGAAGAAACAAAACACACATTCTATTATTGGCCAGCCTTCAGTATACAGGAGGGAAGACTGAGGCTTGTCTCATACAACTCTTCAGGAGTGGTTTAATCATGGAGGAGGTAGATGGCAACTGACCTGTTTCCTTGTTCTCTCCATGGAATCTTCATTAAAACACTGAAACTGCTTGAGCTCATTAGTTGTATGAGAATTTACTCTTTCGGTACAGCTTGGACAGAACATCATTCAAATATATTAAATATTTTGAAATTTACAAAATAATGGGCCAGGACATATGTTAGTGAGTCTTGCTTTTCAAAGACCTTGTCCTAAACAAAGCTAAAACGGTCCTTAACTTATAGTAGGCGTAGTATAATCAGAAACGTCTGAGTGTCATGTTGCCATGCGTATGGAACATCCACAGGGAACGGGCAGCAGCATATGAATGGTTAACAGACTTAACAAGAACAAGAACGCAATTCAAATAGAGTCACAGAACTGCTACTACTACTAGAAGCTACACATTGCACTAAGCCACAGTTGTGACCACAGGAAGACCGAGGGGTTTACCCTGTGGATGTGTCTCGCCCTCGCCGGGACGACGGGCGGGTTTTGTCTTTAAATAGCTTCAACATAGTTAGCCGGCAGCATGCCGGTCTTGCCGGTACGCTGCACGGTGCCGTACATCCACCCCTCATCAATGGACTGCACGCTAACGATGACGTCGCCATCCTTGAAGGACACCTCATCACTGTCTGCTGCTGTGTAGTCATACATGGCACGCACAGTTTTCTGCAGAGACAAAAGAAAAGTCAGTGTGTGTGTAAAGGAGGGTGAGAGGATAAGTTTGGTGTGTGTGTGTGTATATCCAGAGGCTTGTATTGCTATTTCTCAGGGGCATAAAGCTCAATTATCTAAAAACATGTGAACCCTGTTGTTTTATTGGGACAAGATACTTCATTCCCAGGACCTATACGTAGTGTACAGTACTACAGTACTGAAAATTGTGTAATAACAATGGGAGCTACTAACTCCAGTAGTAGAGGGGTGTGAGGGGATGGAGGAGACTGTGGTCTGCTGGGTGGCCACTGACGATGACCTCTGCTGCACCTCCACAGTCTTGGCATGCTGGTAGCCTGCAGATGAAGAACATGGGAAATCCCAGTCCGGTTACTGATAAAACTGCACTGCAGCGTGTAGATGCCTCTGTGTGTTTGATAAAAATATTTCTGACACGACCATAGTGCACATTCGCTGTGGTCATCACCTGTAGAGGAGGCCATGAAGCCATTGCTGTAGAGGGACAGGTGGTGGTCAGCATCCTGGGACACCTCGGACTTCTCATCAGCCATGCCGCTCAAAGCGCTGGTGGAGCGGGAGTGCTCCTTGCTGCGCCGCTGAGCTTGCACTGTGACAGCAGCATCAATGGTCAGATGGAAATTAAAAGACTTTCTAGAAAGTACTGTTGTGTTATCAGATAAAAAGCTGACACAGGTAATGGCCGCTACAAATCTTTTTAATGTTACATGATTCTTTTTTTGATTTGCACAAATATTAAATATTTTAAAATTCTTTGGTAAATTTGCCAAGTAATTTGAAGTTCCCATGAACATAAATTGTACTCATTAATAAGAAACGTAACTAAAATCATATCTACAGAATGAGGGGATTCTTTTATGGACTGGGTCTTACCTGACATCATGTGGAGACTCCTGGACTGGATGTTGTCCTCAGCAGGGTCGTAGTCAAAGACGGAGCCGGGGTTTGTACGCCACACACGCAGATCTGAGGGCACAGAATCCAAATACACGATCAGTTAAACAACATCTAATGTGTATCGGTAGCTGCTCTGAAGGAATTTCAAGGACACTTATGGTGAGTTATTTAAAATAATTTGTCCACTGCACCTTTAGGATTTCAATCTGTAGTTACAGATGTGTTGAATATTAGCATTGTGACATGATCAGTCTCCAACTGTTAGTCATAATTTTATTGAGATATTGAGGAACTGAATCTGCAAACGCTGGGTGATTTAGCCTTTTTTTAACAGTTTCAATTCCTGGCAACTGAATTTTAGAAGAAGTTTAACGGCCATATTGTTGTGTACGCCAACACACCCCAGGCATGAAACTAATGACCGTGTGCATGTTTATAACTGTACCAGTGATGGTCTCCTGGTCGTGCTCCAGAGCGCGTCTCCTCTCCATCTCCACCACACGTCTCTGGATGCCACGGTAATTGATGTCGCTGAAGTCCTGGGTGTTCTTCTTCACACGCTCTGTCACAAGGTCAGAGGTGATGGGAGTGAAGCTGCCCTTGCTCTTCTCGAAGTCCTCGTGGTATCTGACCTGGAGAACATAGATCACAGCCATGGAAGTGAATACACTTCAGTTTTAAAGAGGGTGCTATGCATTTTGATGGTTTAAAAGCCTACGTTCATAACTTAAGGCTTTTTTTTTTATCAGTTTCGATCGCTGTACTCACCAAATTTATTTCCTATATCCGCAAAAATGGCAGCCTCACAATAACATTGCCACTCTGGTGATATTCTGCATGTATCCTTTTCTCTACAAAACCGAACCAATGGTCCTGCTAACAATTATTGCCCGTGTAGTCGAGCAGTGATGAAGCAACAAGTGGCACCGAACTCCAGTGTTGCTCAAATTTTATAGACGCACATAAATAGGCCAAACTGCCTCAATCTCAAATACATCATGAGTAAGGCTGCGTGTTGGCAAGAATCTGGGGAAAGCATTCAATACTAATACTATAAGCATGGCAAAATATGGAGTTTTTTAAAATAGTTACATCATTTTAGGAAAGATTGTAGTAAATTACTACCATAACAACTATGCAAAAATGTTCAATAAAAGCTCAAAGCAGCAGGAAATGTGAACATTGATCTAGTCATCATCTTACTCCAGAGATGATGCGCTGGGTCTCCCTGACACGTCTCATCTCAGGTGTGTCCAGCACGAAGGCAGCCTTGCCTTGGACCTGCTTACGGAAACTGTCAGAGTACAGCACCTGGTGGAGAGTGGGGACAGGCCAGTCGAGGACATGTAGTGAGCGTCTGAAATGTTTGGCACATGAAGCCATCATACAGAAGGTGTTAGCATCCACAGCACAAGAGATGTGGCAAAGAAAATGAATGGTAGGAGGACACACACAGAGCTACTGGCAGAGGGAGCTGGGGTATTACTGGGACTTCAGACGAATGAATTAGCGGGGAGGTTTTAATTAAGAGGTTGAAGTGACAACTCAGTCTTCATTGGGAAGGACGGCAGGGCAACAAGATGAAGTGGAGTAGTTTCAACAGCAGCTTAGCAGTGACGATGTGCACAGGCACACCACAGCTGGTGGTATTAAACACATTTAGATAGGAGGAGCAGAATTAATGTGATTAACTGGAGCAAGGAGACAAGTCAGTTAGAAGAGGGTTAACGTGGGGTAGAAGTAGAACATTTCTTTGGCAGAAAATGTTCTGGCGATGAATCTCAGGGTACCGAGCTAATGTTTTCTTGGTTCCTTTTGACTCGCTCCATCTCTGGAGTAAAGACCACCGGGGTTCCCTTGGCTGAACTGTCTTTATACAACACCTACAGGACAGAAGCACAGCGCCCCATGGGGCCAATCAGACACTGAAGCATAAACAGGTCACACACCTATAGGACTGCTTTCATAGACTTGAATTGGCCTCAACCCTTAACATAAAAGATGCTTTCGGCAAATTTCCAAGATCAATTAATCAGCGTTTTGGAATTGCCTTCAGTTGATGTAACATTTGTTACTTTTGAACAATATTAGAAATTAGAACAGTCTTAGAAATTGGTCCTATAGAGTGATTCATGCTGGCCGCTTCGGTCCAGGATCCAGGTGGTAGAGACAAATGTGAAAACAAACACACTCCTCACACTGGAAATTAACTTAGCAGCACGCAAGTACTTTGTATGAAGAATGAGTATGAGCTGCAGGTTAGAGATCACTGTAAATACAGGGGAGGAGGCCCTTGGGCAGCATCACAGGTCATAGAGGAGGGTTTCCCTCAGCTTGAGGGGTCTGATGGTTTTGGATTAAAGAGGATTAAAAGGAGCAACACCAGAAAAGAAGAAAGAAAGGCAAATATTAAAATGAAGGCTATATTAGGGTCACAGTGATGATGAGGACAGGGCTGGTGTTCAGGAAACTGCAGTCTATGACATGGGTGTAGACGAGCAAGAGATGAGAGGGTGAGATGATAGCAGGCGGGAAGGAGGATGGCAAACAGGCTTATAATGGACGTTACTGATGGTCACTACTATCCACTCTCAACAGTTAGGAGCACACGTGGGTCGGTTTTTGTTCCACTACCGAGCTGATGTGCTTCTGGGTTTGCTTGATCCGCTTCACCTCAGGAAGATCCGGTATAGCCGTGCCTTGACCCAAAGTGTCTTTGTATTTTATCTACCCAACAAACAGTTTGGGTTTTGGAGAAAATGGAGGGAAACATTGAAAAGCAGGACAATCAGTGACAGCTGCAAACATAAAGAGACATAGTACAGCACCAACAATCACAGCAGACATGAAACGTGGAATTAAATACACACTTATTACATACAGTGGGGCTGTGCTGAGCCCGCAGCGGGTTTAATGGGGCAAACATGGCAATTTGAACATGTAAATAAATGCTGAAAACTCAGAAGTTGTTATGACATTGTGTTTGATGGAGATGTGCAGAGGGTAAAGGGTCACTCGATGGAGTACCGTGCTAATATTTTGCTGATTGCGTTTGACTCTCTCCATCTCTGGGGTCTCGGACACTGATGTGCCTGCTCCCACTCCTTCTTTGTACTGAAGCTTTAAATGAGACAGAACTAATAAGTCAAGTATGGTGGTAACACTCTCAAAAGCAGATTAGTTTTGCGTTTAGAAGGAATGGAAGTGTCAAAAAAAAACTGTTTAATCAGTTTAAAAAATCCAAGGAAATGCTAAGTAGTTTGAAAAAAAAAAGTCATCAAAGGAGGCTGGTAAAAAGGGGGAGTGATTTATGGAGCTCAGTTAGGATGGAGGAAGGAAAAGCTCTGAAAATCAACAAAAGGTAAAGTTTTCTAGATGGAGGCGTTTGGAGGGATGATTATGAGGTTCACTGCAAATGTGTTCCTCTACCGAGCTGATATTCTTCTGGGTTTCTCTGACCCGCTTCACCTCGGGCAGATCAGGTATGGTTGTGCCTTGACCCACAGACTCCTTGTACTGTATCTGATCATTAGATAAGTTACACAGGCACAGATTAAGACAGGGACAAATAGAAAGCACAGTTTGTACTGTAGATTCAGATTCATGTCCATCCATTCATAAAAACAACATACACGTCACCACAACAACGAAGAGTTAGTAGTCATACTTATTCCTACATGTTTTAGCGGTGGTTGGGTACAGTATGTCGGAATTGGCCAAAATTAGGATTGTTAAATTCAGTTTCTTACTTTCTTTTAAATGCAAATACTTAAAATGAGAGATGAAACTCCTCCTAAGCTTTTAAAGGACTTACATATGTAATTCCAATAATTATTTAATAAATTGAGAAATTAGGAAGGCTCATAAAAAGGAGTGTTTTATGAAACTCAGTTAGGATGGAGGCAGGAAATACCGTGCTAAAAGACTAAGGTTTTCTAGATTTATAGACAAGTGGGAAAGGACATGACTGGTAAGTGTCTCTAGACTTTTAGATAAATGGTAGAGGTCAAAGGACATTTTAAGGAATGACAGGGGGGTAAAATAGGGGTCACTGCAAATCGGTTCCTCTACCGAGCTGATATTCTTCTGGGTTTCTCGGACCCGCTTCACCTCGGGCAGATCTGGTATGGTTGTGCCTTTACCCACAGACTCCTTGTACTGTATCTGATCATTAGATAAGTTACAAAGGTACAGAGTAAGACAGAGACAAACAGGAAGACGGTATGTCCATCTGTTCATTCACTTTACAAAAGCTGTCAATGAAAAAGTGATGCTCACACAAATTTACATAAAGTTTGATGTTTGTTGGTTGTGTTGGCAATAAACAAGGTTGTGAAATATGTAGTTAATGGTTAAATACTTCTTTTAGGTAGTACACCAGGGTTTAGATGAAAGAAAAATCCTACAGTTCTCAAACTCCCAGTATTATCAAACGAGCCTGTTATGAAAATAGTGATTTATGAGACTTAGTTGGGATGTGGGGAGGGGAAATTACGAGTAATGGAAACACGACGAATACATTTTTCTAGACTTTCAGATAAATGGTAGAGGTCAAAGGGCTTTTTAGGAAATGATTACAAGGGGGTAAAACAAGGGTCACTGCAACTCTGTTCCTCTACCGAGCTGATATTCTTCTGGGTTTCTCGGACCCGGTTCACCTCAGGGAGATCTGGTATGGTTGTGCCTTGACCCACAGAGTCCTTGTACTGTATCTGCCCATTAGATAAGTTACAAAGGTACAGAGTAAGACAGAGACAAACAGGAAGCACAGTTGTGACAGCATACACACTTCACAACATCTGGCAATAAAAAGTTACCACTCACACTGATTTTCACACATTTTAGTGGTAGTTAGGTTTTGAAAATGATTTGTTTAGTTCATTACTTTAGGATGTAAGGAATTACTGTGACTAACCCTGTAGAGCCCTCAAAGCCCCGATTGAAGAAAAATGTTGACTTGACTTAAAAATGTTTTTTTTTTCTTTGTGGGAAAGATTGTTGTATGTGGATACCCACACATCACACTCTTATGCTGCACTACTGAAAATGTCATTTAAAAATCATAGCAACTAAAATATTGCTACAGGAACCTGAGATCAGTTACAGGGGTCTGCTCCCAGTCACGTTCATTCACACCATAGGGGAACCATTTATTCATGGACCTGGCTTTGAGCATGGAGACATAGTTATGGCCCCATACTGTTGGAACCACAGGACTTTCATACATTTCCTGGCATGCTGGCAAGATTTACTGGGAAATAAGAACAGTTCAACCAAAACTATGAAGACATTCCAAAGGCCAAACGTACGCAAAGAACTGTATATATTTAGACAGGGGTGTCCACATATCTGTGCAATGAAGTGTGGGCACAAGTTAACCAAATATGTGGGTGTCTTTGGGGGCTCTGGAAAATCCCATAATTAGTGAGAAAAAAACAAATGAATATTTAAAATATTAAGAATAAAAAAAAACTAAATCTCAGTGAAAGCTTGGCTGGAAACTGGTAGTTGGAGGAGATTACATGTGAAGAAACGTCAGGTTATATTCTCAGACACTGGATTCAGAGGGAAAATGAAGGGAAGTGGGAGATGAAAAAGGGCAGGGTCACTCTGTGAACTACCGTGCTAATGTTCCTCTGGTTGCGTTTAACTCTCTCCATCTCAGGAGTCTCGGGCAAAGCTGTTCCCCCTCCCAAATCCTCTTTGTAGTGAATCTTTAAATGAGCAAGGAATGAGAGCAGCCTGAGTTCAACTCTGATTCTGGGGCTTGAATGTGCTTGAATTATTGTCCAAACTAAAATTGATTAAGTTGTGTTGGGTCAAACTTGTTACACATCAACAAAAACAGGAATGGGACAAACATAAAAATTAACATTTAAAATATGAACTATTATCAGAAAACCTACTGTACAACAACAGTATTCAGTATTTAACGACACACAAGCTCTGCACTAACATGTATATTTGTTACACTACAGAACAAATTGTCAAAGATTAGTTGCATGAATTAAAATGCTGGACTTTTTATATGGTTAAAGAATATATTTTTGGTCCAAACGAATGAGGGCTACATATGAATGATGTTTGTTAAAGATGAGGAGAGAAAGTTAAATTTCTAGGAAAAATGTAAAAAACATATTAGGATTGTTATAAAAAATATATTATGGAGTAAATACCAAGCTGAAATTCTTTGTATTCTCTTTAACGCGTAGGATTTCAGGAGTGTCCTTTACAGTACACGCTTTGCCCTTTATGTTTTTAAGGTCAATCTTGTATTGAAGCTACAGGGAGAAAAACAAAAGTGCAGTTAAAATGTTTCTTAGTGACATACTTAAAAAAAAAAAATCCCAAGAGAGAAGCTGCCTGTTCATATAAAAAAAAATTTAAATCATCACGAGAGCTACTTTTATTTATGTCCCTGAGTAAAACGTACTGCACTTTAGAAAAACTGAACTTAAAACAGGACGTGAATAAATTCACAGACACCAAACAAAAGACATTCCTCTAACAATGCAAAAATATTGAGTACTGATAAAAATACCTTACAGCAGACATTAGACATACATAGAGCCACCAAACATTGACTTCACTAGATCCATGGTCAAAGACACGCAGCATAGTGCATCATTTATGTTTATTACTTACAGTGCTGAAGTTTTTCTGGTTCTCACGGACTCTCTGCATCTCTGGAGTGTCCAGGACTGGCACGTAGTGAGACATGGTCTTCTCAGCTTCCTCTTTGTACTTTTTCTGTTGGATAAAAATACAGTCGTTGACATCCTCAATTAGTTTTGTCTGGTTTTAAATGTGTCCAGATACAGAGGTAAATAAAAGGAAGGAGATATTTTTGTGCAACATTTTTTTCAGTGCCAGTTCAATTAGGTAATGCACCTGGCTGACAATGTTCCTCATCTGCTGAGCATGGATAATGTCAGGAGTGTCGATGACAGTTGTGTAGCTGGCTCTGTCCATCTCAGCAGTCTGCTTGTACTTAGTCTAAAGAAGAAAAGGGTGTCAGTTAGCACGATGAAAAATCTTTCAACTGTCTGTGGACCATATATTGTTTTTCCTCTCAGCAAACAATATGAAAAGACAATAAGATTCAGACCTGGCTGAGGATGTCGGTAGCGTTTCTGGCCCTCATAAAGTCTGGGGTGTCTGTAGCCAAAGCCAACATTCCCTTGCCCTTGATCTCCTGCTCCAGTGCCTTCTTGTACTCTCTCTGAAAACATTATAAGTACCAAAGTTTTGAATAAAACCAATGTACTTAAAGCACAAATGGCAGGCAGTTCGAAGTAAACAACAGGATTTCTAATCATTCATATTAAGGGGGGCTGCAAAACCATGGGGCCTAGGGGAATAGGGAATGAAGAAAGTTAGAGGAAATTAGGTTTGTTTTAAGGAACAAATATGATACTTGGACGGCTGGCTGTGGGTGAAAAAACTGAAAAATGAAACAGCAGTAGTTAAGGACACGGTGTTAAAGCGTAATTAGTTATTTTCAACAAACTTTGTCACTTTCACTTAATTCTCAGTGAGGTTTATTGTTCAAAAAATATCAAACCTGCGTTACAATTTAATCTACTGGACTTACACTCAGAAAACCACCCTCAAATGCACAGAGAGGAAATCTCGCCAAAAATTAAATTAAAATGATCTAAAGTTATAGATTTCAATACACAACTTCTGGACCATCAGGCCAAAGCAGTAAGCACCTCTCTGTGTTGCAGGTGTGCTGTAGTTGTCTGTCTACATGATCTGAAATATAAATATGTAGACTATAAAGTCTACGATAAATATGTATAAACTATAAACATGTGGACTAAAAAGTCAAGGAATGAGGTCCTGGAAATAACACGTTTATTGAAAAACAAAGCAACAAATATAAGAGAAAATGACTAATGAATAATTTAATATAGATAAGGTCAAGTTATACTAAAACATTAGTAAATGTCAGATAAAAGAATATGCTATAAAATTAGTAATGTCATGAAGCAGGGACAGGAAGTAAAACACAGCAGTCGCCCTTTTACTGTAATGATTTAGCTTAGTTAAGAGGGGTAAGAGGGTTCCGCAGATGATGCACCAACAGCAGGAGAGCGGGAAGTGACTCGGATGAGCTGTCATGCTACCTTCATCATCATCGCCACCTTTCAGTCAAGTCGTACCTCACACAGGATTTGAGTGGCATTCCTTGCTCTCAAACGCTCCGGAGTTTCCTCCAGTGCATACAGCCCTTTACCCTTCACTCCCTCTTCTAGATCCCTCCTGTACTCTTTCTACAGGATGGAAAAAGAACAGAGAAACTGCCGAGAAGGGCACACAGACAGGCCAGGCCAAGGCATACATACAGACAGTACAATAGCCCTTTGAGCTCAAAGTCACCAAGGCTCCCAAAAGATAAAAACAAAGCAACTGGGTTCAGTTCTCTGCTATATTATTATTTAAAAAGACAAAATTGTAACAATCACTGTGGAGACATTGGTGACTTTGGCAAGAATCCTGATGAAAGACACTGTATGAACCACATTTGTCAAATAGAAAGTTGGAACAACAACAACAACAAAACAAGTCCACATTTCATCTTAAAAACACTGCTCATCATTCACATAATCACATGCATGCATGCAGACTTTATACTTTTTAGCTATTTGTAGTCCCCCACTGGATGAAAGGTTGATTGTGAAATTAGAAACCCAGGATGTCAGTGGATACAAATACAAATACCAGTACACTAAATGGGTAAATGTTTCATCATTAATAGTGTAATCATGCAACACATTAAAAATAAACTGCATTGGCAGACTTATGGTACAAGAGGGGAGGAGACACTCATGGGATTAAAGAAAAAAGTGGGACTGTAGTTGTGATGTAGTCTTAGTATGAAGATCCATTGTCAAAGGCACTTAGTATTAAGAATGAGTGAGGTAAAAATGGGAGGTTGTCAGGGATAAATTGTCCTTTAGTTACCTCACTGGCTATTTTGGTGGCGTGTCTGACATGTATCATTGAAGGGGTGACCTCCAAGCCTGAGAGGTTCTTGCCCCTCATGTTTTCCTCAAAATCCCTCTTATAGTCTTTCTATTGGTCGCAAAGATAAGACAAGGAACAGACAGAGCTCAGATGCTGATCCACTCAGGTACAGTACCTCATCCTGATTTTTACACTTATATAACACCCATGTCTGCATGCGAGGTCTCTTGTGGCACACAGTGCATTGCAGCAGCACCTATTATTTTTAAGGCTCATGGAATAATACAAGTCATATAAAGTGGATAAAATGATACAAAACACTGTTAGTTCTTTCAGAGACTGTGACAAACATGTTTAAGCTTTGTCCTCCCTGCACCATGGAAAGGATTGTTCAGCTACCAGAACTTTAAATATTAGGAAAAACCAAGTCCAAAAAGCCTGGAGCTTTTTGTAACCCATTTTAAATGTTTTAAAAGGCACATCCAGCAATGATAGACAGGTAGGGAGGGAGTATGTCAGGGATCGTAGTCTTTAATCTAAATTGTAAAAATAATAACAATAACTTGAAAACTAAAGTAAATTAGCAAGTCACAAAACTCTGTAACTAATCAGCACCAAAACCTAATTTATTAGCCTGGCATTAAACGCACCGTTAAAACTTCCACAAACCTTAGAAACATTCTGCAAGTCTAATATAAAGCAAAACTTCAACTCCAACAAGTTGAAGCATTTAACAGGACGTTAACGTAAAGTCTGGCACCGGAGAGTCTGCAAAGTGACCTGTAATGGAAAGTGTTGAAACACAGAGGAGAGTGACAGGATACAGTATTTACCTGGCTCTGCATGTGCTGGGCCTCCTTAGCAGTCACATATGTGGGTGTTTCAAAGTCCAGCATGGCCTTGCCCTTTTCCTTCTCATACTTCTCCTTGTATTTCACCTGGAACAGCCAACACAAATCAAATGACTAAAGCCTTCAGTGGGCAGGTTTGAAAATCCTGCCACTACATTTTACTGTAAACCTGTTTCTCTTCACTTCTATCCACTAAAACATCAAACAGAACGACTGCATTCACTTACATCAGCGCTCTATAATTTAAAGGGCACCTTCCTGATTCTAGTTTGGGTAGCGCATATAAATAAATTTGATTAAACTTCCCTCTAACCTCCCTACATTAAAATATCTCTCGACTTCTGGCTGAAAAATGCCTCTCCATGACATCACTTGGAAGGACCTTCAGTTCAGATGATGTCGTCTTGTTGAACAAACTATGGAGTTTGTAATTATAGTGTACTTCCTTTTCCAGGGCTCCTCCAGATGACATCATCTGACCTCCTAATGATGAAAAACCCCTCCGGGGGATGTCATCTGGAGGTTTTCACCAGAAGCAGAGAAATATTGTAATATAGGGAAGTCAGAAGGAAGTTCATAAGCATTAATGCACATTTACACCCTAAACTAAAGCCACAGAGAGCAAGTTGAGAATCGGTGAAGTCACCCTCCAAGTAAAGGACAACATGCAAGAATATGGTTGTAACTTCATTAATTTGCAGTTCTTTTTGAAAGAATGCTTTGAATGCATTATTCTATTTGAAAGAGAGCACATTCAGCATTAAACATAAATGTCACCCTTTAGGGTTTTGTATTAACTTGGAGCTAATGTCTCACCAAATGAACAGTATGTTTTACCGTCTCCAACACAATCCAAAAGTTAATGCAACACCACCCTCTTGTAAGTCCAGCAAAATGGAGATGGTGGAATCAAACATCACATACAGAAAAAAGGAATCAGCACTGGTGTGGTTTTGTTAGGCCCCCAAGTCAGTATAACTTACGTTACTCTGCAGTTCAGAGGCCTCCTTGAGATGGAGCTGCTCTGGTGTGTCAGCAATCATATGGTAGTGACCCTTACTCTCCTCAAATTTCTTCTTGTAGCAGTACTACAGGGAGAATTCCCAGTCAAGTAAGACAGCTCAGTAAGGCAAATGTAAAAAATGCACGGCGCTCTGCAGTTTACTCGGATTCATGACTTTATATATTATAGCCTTTACCGTGATAATTGCGGGGGGGAAAAAAAGACAAAATAACAGTTGAATTTTTTAAATGGTTGTTAAAAAGGATATGAAAATGAAGGAGGTTTGTGTTAAGTATTCATTAAAAAGACTATTTTTAGAAACTACAGGAGAAAAAAATCCAACTAAAAAGGTCAGAGTTGAGGTTACGGGAGGTGAAAATGTGCGTAGGTCAAGGGACAAAAGGTAAAGGATTAAAAGGGTAAGGATCACCACCAGATGAGGTCACAGAGTAATGGAGGTTTGGATGATGGAGCTTAGTAAATAAATCCATGAAAAGGTCAATCATCTGAAACTTGAATAGTTACTGATGTGGATGTAGGGATGATGGAAACACTGGGTTCAGACACATTTCACACCCGAGGGTGCACTGAAACTGAACTGACTCCCAGCAGCTTCCTGGGTGGTTATGAGAGTGGGTTAAAGGGGGACGGTGTCTTACGTCGCTGGACAGTTTGCTAGTGCTCAGGCCGTGCTGCATAGACAGGGACTCGGCCATGTCAGTCACGGGCTTGTGGATCTTCTTCAGGTCGAGCTTGTACTTCACCTGGGAGTTAGAAGAAGAAGTTGACATTTTATTTACACATTAGCAAATCGTATGGCACTTTGTATTTGAAATGGGGCCATTCTGAAATCACTAATGATACAGAAATAAGGCCAGAGTTAGCTGTGATGTGGGTTTTGAGGATAATTCTGTTTTTGGATAATTTAACATGTGTTTAATTAATTGTTAATTTAATGGAACATGTTTTAAAAAAGTTTAAATAGGGTCAACAAAACTATCCACAAATACAAGTTAAAATTCTAACATACATACAAACATACAACAAAACCCACAATTGTATTTTAAAAAAATGTTTAGAGAAATGATGTGGAATAATACAGCTTACCTCACTAGCCAGCACATTGGCATCCTTCATAGTCTTGTAAATCTTACTCTCTTTCGGGTCAAATTGTGGTTTCTTTCCTTTCATCTCCTTGTCAAACTTCTCCTTATACTTTAGCTGTTAGGGAGGGATATATGTAAGGCTCAGTATATACTTTCCTTGGAGACCAAAACCAGTGGAACATTTACACGACTCCATCACATGGTAAACATTTAAAGTACAACATAATGGTTCTTTGACTGTGTATAGCAAGGGATCTGTAACTCAGATTCTAATACGTTTGTGCACACTGAGTAACACTGCTGTTTATTGCATGCCTCTCACAGTTAAAGGGTAACTTCACCAACTTTCAACTTGCTCTCTATGGCTTTAGTTTAGGATGTTTATGTCCATTAATGCTTTCAAACTTCCCTTTGACTTCCCCATATTAAAATATTTTGCTGCTTCTAGATGCAAAACTCCTGGAAGAGTTTTTCATCATTAGGGGTTCAGATGATGTCATCTGGAGGAGCGCTTGAAAAGCAGGTTGTCCATGATTACAAACTTTGTGGTATGAGCAACGAGATGACATAATCTGAACTAAAGGTTTCTCCAAGAACCAAAAGAACCAAGTTAAATATCAGTGAAGGCATCCTTTAACACTTTGTTTATATCCCTTGTTATCCAGGAGTCAAATGGTGTCTTATAAACAATAATGAATATTTCCATGCATCAAATTCAATTCTTCACACTTTACATTAGAATGCATCTTAAGCAACACTGTGATTTGATTTTGTTTCCCTGCTCCTATTTGGTTTCATGTTTTGGAAACTGCTGATATACTTGAGAAAAAGTTCTACAATTTAAAAGTTAAAGATGACAAATTGGGCCTTTCAGGCTGTGTGTGTGTGTGTGTGTGTGTGTGTGTGTGTGTGTGTTAACACTAAACTACACGATGTGGTATCATTGTCTGGTTATACAAGTGTTATATATGTATTGTTTGCATTCATACCTATCTTTAGAGCTACATTACCAGCCTCTGATACCGCCACCGCCAAGATGCATTTTAAAGCTAAGTGTGAACAAAGCTTATAATACAGTAGACCTCTGTGATCCACGTAAAGACAATATCAACTTCATATATAATGAAGTACATATGGGAAAAAGCAAGGCCATATGATGGTGATTGTGTTTGACTGGGAGCTTGGGTTGTTCTTTGAATGCACAGATTAACCAGCCTATGAGAGAAGGGGTGACAAAGCAATAACTTTAAACACTGCCTCAGAAAAACTTGCAAATCTAGTATTATTAATTATAAGCTAATCTGCACTTTTAGCACATTTGTAAACTTGTACCAAATAAGCCTACGCTGCCTTCCAGTGTTCAGATTAAAAAGGAGCAAAACCTGCGAAATTAACTACTGGATGTACAGATTTTAGGAAAGAATTCAAATGCAATAGCTTGTTCATTTTTGAATAATCCACATATTTTACCATTCAGAGACAGGCAAAATGACTTACTGACAAAGGAAAACAGAAGACTATTAAACAGAATAAAAAAAAAAAAAGAAGGATTGAAATACAGTGTTTGGACTCTTGCAACGTAAAGCAGCAATGTTATGCTTGTCTATGCTTAGCAGTGAGCCAGAGCTTGTCAGGGAAATAAAGGAGCAGAGGGAGCACAAAATGCACGGAAGGTTTACAAGCCAAATCAAAGTAAAAACAACATAACAACTGAGAATGTGACTCAAATTATTTTTAAGATAAAACCTTCTTCTTATTTCTATCAATGAAGTTAAGTCACAGTAAATCCTGCAGTAACTTTAGGGATCACCCAAGTTTTCCGTCAATAAACAGATGTGAAGGGAACAGAAAGACAGAGGAGACACACCAGCCCAGTTTCAAAGCATAAACCTCCTTACATCACTAATCACGGCATTCGTTTTCTTAATGTGGCGCATCAGGGGGGTATCATAGGAAGCTGCTCCATGGAAGGAGGGCTTGGCCTCCACCTACAAAGCGCAGTGAGATGGAGGGATGAGAACACACAAACAAGGACATAATGGAAGGACAGAGGAAAGTGATGATGACTAAGGCAACTAAAAGAGAAGGATAGAGAAAGAGAAGGAGGACAGGTTCAGAGGTGTGGGTGAGACATGTACAATGATATGAGAAGTTAAACATTTAAAAACATTAAGACATGGATTATAATGCGGGATGGCAGAGGAAGCACTATGGAAGAGCTGCTAGTTCTATCGTTAGGCCTACAGGAATGCTACTAAGCATCTATCACAGCAATACTAGTCTGCAAATATTAGCTTATGGAAGCTGATGGTTGCTGGTGTAATATTCCTTCCAGTCATTGATTCCATCCATCTTCTATGTAAAATAAATTCAGGAAAGACACATGAGTGGCCCAGGGGTCCTGCAACAGATGGTTGATTAGGTTAGGTGTACCTGGCTGTTCAGCTTGGAAACCTCGGTGGCCAGAGCAATGTCTGGGCGGTAGGTCAGCGAGCCACCACGGCTTGCCTCCTCACGGGCCTTTTCACGGTAGCCGACCTGATGGAGACCAGGCAATAACAATCAGTGGAGCATGTACAAGTGTTGTTTTTCAATCATTAATTGCGCATTGGTGATAAGCCATCGCTGTTGTGATGACTGTGACACACACATATAACGATTTTCTGAAGAATTGTAAGAATTGCGTTTTTTTTAAAGAGATCATGCCAGTATGAAATATTTGTTATTATTTTCTGCCATTCTTCTAATAACCTGTGGAACAATGGGACATATTCACAATATATGCCAACATGTGATTAAGGGCAATTCGCTATTTATCCTATTTATCGCTCAATCTGGGACTGAAAATTAGGCTTATGAAGAACGACATTTGCAAAACATAAAATTGTTTCCATTAGTTAGTACTTCTGATGCAACAAGGACTTTGGCAGTTTTTTTTGTGTGCAGTTGTTAGTCTGATAACTATAGTTACCTGGCTGATAAGCTTGGCGGCCTGCGTAGCCTTCTTTATGTCCGGACGATCAGCAACAGTAGTGTAGGAGAGGTTGGCTTTAGCATCCTTCTTGTAGGCAATCTGAGGCATAGGGCAATAGAGAGGACAGAATAGGTTATGTGACCAAACTGACCCGAACATCTAGAAAGAAAGACCAACCAAAGGGGTGTGAAACTAATCCTAAACAGAGATGAGGAAAATTAATCGAAATGTTATTTTAGCACAATAGTGGAGAAGACTCACGCTGCTCTGTGCCTTGGCGACATCTATGGCATGCTGAACATCAGGTGGGACAACCATGTGGTTATACACTGACTTACCCTTTTCCTTCTCAAACTTTGCTTTGTACCGTTTCTGTAAGGAAAAAAAGGAATGTCGAGGCCAGCAGCCCAAAAATAGTGCAGCAATGTAAGATGGTTGAAAAAGTGTGAGTCAGTTGTACCCCGCTGACAAGCTTGTTCATCTCTTTGCTGTGGGCAGTGTCACGAGTCTCAGGTAGGGTGGTGAATGAGCCAGACTGCATTTCCTTCTTACTGGCCTGCTTGTATTTGCTCTGAGGACGAATATATAGAACTTATATCAATATTGATGTGGTGTTTTAGTCTGATGTAGCTTATACTAAACCTGAATCAAAGGTTCACAAAAATGTATTTTGTACAGATCACGTCTTACCTCAGATGCCAGAGTTCGCACTGCCTTGGCATGAAGGATATTAGGAGTGTCCAGGACAGACAGATAGTGGCCCTTTGCCTTTTCATACTTCTCTTTGTATTTCACCTGGGGGCAGAAACGAATAAATATATAATAATATAAATAATACATTCAGAAGTAGACTTATTTAAGTTCTCAGCACTTTAGTAATTTCATTTCATCATAGAATTGATAATAAAAAAACATGGGAAACCTTACATCACTGGCCATTTCAGCATTCTTCTTGCAGAGGACTGTGTACTTGTCATCAACTATAGGTATCACACAGCCCTTCAACATCTCTTTGTCATACTTGTACTCAGCCTGTTGGGGAAATAATCCAGTTGTATTTACAAAGCAAAAATGGATGGTATAAAAAAATACTGATTGCATGTTGACAAAATTAAAAATTAAAATAGCACATGTGAAGAAGCACCAACTCACATCACTCATTTGCAAGGAGTTTCTAGCAGCGTTGACAAAGTCAGGTCTGTCTACTGTCCAGATCCATTTGTTCTTGGTGGCTTCATACTTTTTCTTGTAGTCAAGCTTCAAATAAATCCCCACCCCCCCACCGTTATTTTGAGTTCAAATTAAATCAATAATAATTAGAACATGATATTGCCACAATGACACATCCTGTCATAAAGATACTTACATTGCTGATGTTCTTATAGGCCTCCTTGGCGGCACGAATCTCATGAGCCTCGGGGCCCATGTTGATCTGAGCCTTGCTCTTTTCATACACTTCTTTGTATTTCAGCTGCAAGATGTATGCAAAATACAGCATTAAAAATAAAAACGTACTTCATATTCAGGCCTCCATTCCACATGTGAAAATGTGCTGTAGGTAAAGGTGGTTTGTGGACGACTTACATTGCTGGTGATGTCCTTGACCCGCTTCATGTGCTGCTGGTGTGGAGTGTCATAAGGCAGAGTGTATGCCTTGGCTTTCGTCTTGTTGTACTCCATCTTGTAAATGATCTAAAAAGTAAATATCACAACAGAGTCAGCAGCAATTCAAAGCAAACCAAAAATTAAAAAAGGTGTAGAATTCCTGACATTGTGGACAAGAACAAAGCAACACAAAACTTACATCGCTGATCTTTTTGCTGCGTTTCTGGGTCTCATATTCAGGAGTTTCCAGAACGTAGGTGAACTTGTCCTTGACGCGTTCATACTGCTCCCTGTACTTCCACTGGTGGAGGATAAATGATGTGTCAGCACAAGAAAGGTGATATCCCTAATAATCAACATTTTTATTTGTGTGTATTCTGACTAGCTTCTCTTGGTTATTATTAAAGAAGCTTTAAGCAATGATAAATACAGTCCAAGAAAAGAAGCATATGAATTTATAAAATTAAAATTTTGAAAAGACAAATTGTTCTGATACTAAGATAGAAACAGTCGTATTCCCGCATCAAACGATGACCTTATCGTATTCAGCTTCAGATTTAATAATAAAAAAATTATATGTATAATGATGGAAGTGGTGTCATGCAGAACATGCCTTATGAAACATGCACAAACACAACAGGAATTATTTTCCAGGCGAAAATGAAGACAAGAACAAATTACCATTATTCAGTGATGAAAAGCTGCAGTGCCCACGCTACTCATGGTGAATAGCAGTCCATCTAATGCTATTGTTCACTAATCTGGGTTCAGTAAATATAGCTTACTCAAAAAAAAAATCATTTAAATTGAACTAATAAAGAGAAATGTCTATTTGGCACTTTACTAGTTTCAAAATGACAAAATCACCATCTGTCAACAATAAGATCACCATCTGTCTCTGCAGAAGCTGTAATGCAGCAATGTGCTTCATTTCTAATAACTACGAGTTAAATTAATAAGACATGAAGAGAGAGAAGTATGTGATCTAGGGATTAAAGCATGAAGGGTGGAATGTATAGGAGCAAAAACTGCTTTAGTAGTTAAAATGAGTTGAATGGAAGGAATGAGTTTCTACAGAATGAGATTTAATGTAATGAGGTCTTGTCCAGAAACAGCAGGGAGGACCAAAATAATTTTTTGACTTTCAAACCTGTAGGTTTTGAAACTATACAGGGGTTTCTCCTGTCTGTTTATGGACAGGGATGAGGGTTATTATGGTTCAGGCTTGGTGCCTGTTTACCTTACTGCCAATGGTGGACTGGTAAAGGGCTGTGAGAATGTCAAGGCGGAGTAGGTCATTGCAGCCAGTCTTTAGCAGATCCTTTGCTCTGGATTTATACCTTGACTGTCCACACACATACAACAACACACACGCACACACACAAAACATGCCATAGTTGAAGACACATGACAAATGGCAGTAACACTGGGAGGACTGGAGAAATACTCCTGGGATCCAAGTGTGCCAGTAGAGCTGCTTGTCCACATCTGTGCCCTCAGAGTGACAGAAATCCTCACTTATTCAAGTGTGACTCTCTCATTATTTGGTGATTTATTTGTTTGGATGCATTTCGAATTTCAAAAGAATAATTTAACCATGAGAGATAAAGCTGCCTTTCTAATGGCACAGATTACGGAGGATCCGGCTCACTCAAGAGAGCACTCCAGCTGCTATTTGAGTGGCACTGTTTACAGCAACCTACGTAGGACGAAAAGAATTAAGGAACAACCAGACACCGACAGACAGTGAGAGAAAATTCTCAATTTGGTAGAAGTATCATAGCCATGCGATGACGACCACCAGCAGATCTGTCCAAGTTCATGCACCAGTGTCATTGGTGTGAAGGACTGAACTGGAGGTAGCAGTAGAGGAGGCAGGCCAGTCATTAAAGGCGACCAAGGCGTTTACCTGGCTCATCTTCCTGTTCTCCCTGGCCAGTTGGTATCTAGGATCGTCTGTTGTTATGGTGAACTTATCCTTAGTCTTTTCATAGTTATCTTTGTAGATCCTCTACTCAGAATGTCAGAAGGAGGTTAAACACATATATCCAGAAAACAATGCACACTGTGTGGAAAATGTTAAACAAGCTGACATGAAAAACAATTAATACACTTTATAATGGACAATGAACACTTGCTTTTATCTTTACACATAAAAAGCATAAATGTCACAGACTAATAATATGAATCAACAGTCTTTTACCCCCAAGCTGAAAGTCTGGTTGAGGAAAGTGTGATTAACAAGTAAAATATAATTTTTTTAAGAAAAGAGATTCAACAAACTAATAATGATTTTGTATCAATTATTCAGTTATTGCATTGTGTTAGAGAATGAAAGGACTCACTTCATTGATGAGATTGGAGGCGTTCTTAACAGTCTGGAAGAACGGAGTGTCACAAGTGTATTTGAAGTTGCCTCTGTTTTTCTCATAGGAGGCTTTGTACAGTCTCTGTTAACAAGAAATGGAACATTTTTTAGAAACATGCAGAAAACACAGCTCTCTACTAAAGATCCCCGCATATGCTACAATACAAGACATTCTTGTCCGAGGACAATAAGAGAGCAAACAGTAAGTATTAAAATAGTATTTTCTTTAGTATGACATTATATATAGTTTATTCATGTTAAATAAAAATGTTTAAGAAAAGTTAAATAATAAATTAAATAGACACTTCACCTCACTGTACAGCTTCTTGTTCCTCTCAGCATGCATCAGGTCAGGTGTGTCCCATACATAGCAGCCAATACCCTTTAGCCAATCCAGGTCCTCCTTGTATTTGACCTAAAAAGAGACATAATAAAGAGATTTAAAGTATATATCACATGGTATCTCAATGATACTATGTGGCAGTCTTCTTGCTGTGGGTCAATATTTTATCCGAGGGTACGTCATTTTAGAATACTCACAGTGCTGACATTATCATTAACAATTTTGTTGAAGTAGAACTCAGGACGGTCAGGGATGGATTTCCATGTACCCAGCGAACTAATGTACTTCTCCCTGTATTTAACCTGGGAAATCACAATGGAAAGATGGAAACAATTATTTTTGATGTCTTAAATGAAAGGTGCAAAGATATTCATAACCATCCACCAGGTAATTTCTAATTGCTGACCTCGCTGATGTCATCGGTGACTTTGCGATGATAGACGATGTCCAGAGCATCTTTGACTGTGCGGTAGTGGCCCTTGGCGAGTTCAAAGGTCTCTTTGTAGCGCAGCTGAATAAATGAAGAACAAAATGTCTCACATATAATTTCTGTATTTTGTAGTACAGTAAACTTTGTGAAACAATATCTATATGATCATAGCCATCACATAATCCATTTTACTTAATCAAATTCCTCCTAAATTATAGCTTCTTCCAGTGAAGTAACACATTTTTTCTGGCCTACTCTGCTAAAATCTATTTAGCAAAACTGACCAGTTAATATTTTAAACTCTAATTCAATTAAGTATTAACAAAAGGGTCGTGCCCTGGTTCAGAACAATGATAAAATAATTGTTATTATAGGAAAAAGATATTCGGTGAGTATACTCACATCACTGGACTGAAGATAGGCTTTCTTGGCACGGATCAGGTAAGGTGTATCAGCAATGGCTGTGTACCTGTGCTTCATTTTCTCATACTGTTCTTTGTACTTGTTCTAAGGGAAGAAAGACACAGCAACAAATTACACAACACATTGGGAATCTGTTACATAATTAGTCTTATAATATTTTTCATAAACATTCACTAAGATGATCTACAGCAATTCACATTCTGCAGCAGAGAATATTCTGCAAAGACTTACATCACTGTAGACCACTTTCATCTTCCTAGAATGGCCCATGTTTGGAGTTTCAACCTCTTGAGTGAAGTGAGCTCTCTGCTTGGCAGCCAGATCTGTGTACTGGTACTGTACAACAAACACAATTGATTGTTAGATTATCAGATAAACAAAATTAAAAAAGTGTCAAATATTTCATTTAAATAGTAAAGCTCCATCTGAACTTACGATATTAGTCAGCTGTTGGGCCCATTTGGCTCTCTTGAAATCCACAGAGTCCACAGTGGTGGTGACCTTGGCCATTTCCTGCTTGCTCTGGGCTTTGTAGATCATCTAAAAATAAAGAAGAAGGAAAGAGTATCTTCTTATTTTATGTTTTTAACCTGTTTGGTCAACCTAGTTGACGCTTAACAATTTAAGTTACAAGTTACAAGAGTAAAAAAATAAACAGGATTTTACCTTTTTTATGAAAAACCGTTAAAGAAATTGTTATTTAAAAGCTGCTTAACCGCTTAGAAACTTTCATGATGTGAAGATATTAGAGTTACAAAAATGTGTGACTCACATTGCTCAAGTGGGTCTTCAGCTCAGTTACACGTTTATACTCTGGCGTGTCGAGGACCACAGAGAAGTTAGCAAGGTTCTTCTTGGCCTCCACTGGATAGTCCGTCTATAAAAGGGAAAAACCAGCCTTTCATATGGTCATACAGTAGCAAATTGAATATGTACCGACAACTAGTATTCCATCCAAAAATAAGAACATACCCTCAATTTGGTTATGTTGCGCACATGGACCATCTCTGGAGTGTTATACAGGAAGCAGCCGAGGCCTCTCAGCCACATCAGATCTTCTTTGTATTTTAGCTAAAAACAACAGGAGATTTTAAGAAACAATTTCTTACATATGAAGTTACTTTTTTTAAAAACGTTTTTCTTTACCATACCTCACTGCAGATATGATTGACATGGTAGCTGTGCATCAGCTCAGGTGTAATGGGCAAAGAGATCAGCTGGCCTCTGCTGTTGTAATATTTCTCTTTGTAGCACAACTAGAATGTGAAAACAAAAAGGTGTCATAAATGGAATGTACTTCTACCACCCCGTCAATCCTATATGGACACGAGTTGCATAAATTGTGAGAAAATTGTTTCATACGTCACTGAGGTTCTCCTGGTTCTTCTTGACTTGTTTGATATCAGGGGTGTCGTAGGTTGTGTGGATCTTGTCCTTGTGCTTGTGGTAGTCCTCACGATACAGACGCTGCAGAGAAAAAGAAGCTTCTGGATTGTTTTATCCCATAACAGTGTGCAACATATTATCGACTACTGTGTTGGGGTCAACACTATCTTACATCATTTATGATCTTGTGAGCTTTCCTTGCGCTGACAAAATTGACACCCTCTGGATGAATACTGTAAGACTTAGCTTTTGTCATCTCATAAGCCTCCTTGTACTTCACCTACACAAATAAAAGCAGAAGCATTATATTTAGAAACAGGGATATACACTGGCAACATGTCGTACTTGCTGTCATAAGAACAGATTGATTGGGTGATTGAAGAAAGTGAAATACTGACATTGCTTGAGACAATTCTATTTATCTTAGCCTGCTTGATTAGAGGAGTGTCCAAGGGTAGAGAGTAACCAGTGGCCATGGATTTCTTGTTTGCGTCTTTGTACAAGTTCTGAAAGAAGCACAACCAACACAACAGAATGAGACAGGGTGCAGCAGTTCAGCTCAATAAATAAATAAAAAAAACAATGTAATATTTTTAATACATTTGTTTTATTAAAAAGGTTAGAAATGTGTCTAAAATTATAGATTTGTGGCCAAAAGTATTACACTATGTTCACCTTTAATTTTTAAGGCACATACAAGTTTTCACACAGAAATAAAACAGGTTCTGTAGCAGATATTGTAAGAGTTGTGAAATTTACACTCATGCAGTGAAAGGATTGTGATTGTGTTATTATATGTGAATATCAAATCTCTGCTAAATACAGCATAATCAAATAAGTGGGGTAGTATGTGTAGGTTGCTCCATATATGTATAATATGTGCCAATATCTCTGAAATATATATAAGTATACTGTACACATAGGAGAGTAATTGTGCGGGTTCACTAAAAATGAAGAAACTTACATCACTCTGGATGTAGTTTGCCTGGCGTGCCCTTTCTGTTTCTATGGTAACAGCAGGGGCAGTGTTGGTGCCCTTGATGTTGGCGTTGTAGTCATAGCGGTAGTGCAACTGTAAAAGAAAATGAAAAATACGAAATGTATGGTCAATTTTATTTTGTTATGTTGAGAAACAAAGATAAAAATGTATTGACATCGTTTAGAAAATGTAAAGGGTCACTGACGTCGCTCAGGTTCTGAGCACTCTGCTTGACAGTCTCATACACTGGAGTCTCTGTCACCACCGAGTAGTTCTTGAAAGCCTCAATGCCTTTGGCTCTGTACTTGTTCTGGAATAACAAACAGAATAACATAGTCAGATTTGCTTCTACGAAAATCACCCTCGAGCAAGTCTATTGAAGTCTTGCAGGATCGGAAAGGAATATGATGTCAACTTTGTGCTAACAATAGAGGAATATGAAGAAAATTTGAGCAACAAAAAAAGCTCAAAGTTATAAACCACAATACTGACGAAAAAGACGAATGTATATATTGACTGGCCATGAGCTAACCTCACTCTGGAGCTCCATAGCATGCTTGACACGGATGATCTCAGGTGTGTCCCAGGCGTAGCAGCCAATGCCCTTCAGGTAGTTCATATCATCTTTGTAGAAGATCTGGCGAAAGCACAGACAAAAAACTATCAGGTTAAAGGAGCCTTCCTTGATACCGAACTTTCTTCTTTTAGGTCTAGTTTAAATAGTACATTTGAATGAATGCCATTAACCTTCTCTCTGACTTCCCTAAATTTAAATACGTCTCTATATCTAACAGAAAAATGCCTCCACATGACATCACTTGGAGGAACCTTTAGTTCAGATTATGTCATCTTGTTGATCTCACTATGGCATATCTAATCATGGTCACCCTGCTTTTCCAGAGCTCCCACAGATGGCATCATCTGAACTCCTAATGCTGAAAAACTCCTCCGGGTGATGTCATCTAGAGGAGTTTTCCAGCTGGAAAAATATTTTAATATATGGAAGTCAGAGGGAGGTTTTAAAGGATTAATGTACATTTACACCCTAAACTAAAACCACAGAAAGCCAGTTGAAAATTGGTGAAGTCAGCCTTAAAATAAAAGACAACATGCGAGAATATGGTTTTAACTTCAACTAATCTGTAGCTATTTTGGCTGCAAAGTAACAAGTACAGAAAATTACACTGAGGGCGGTTACTCACATCACTGAGCTGCTCATTGACTTTGCGAGCTTGGACGTAAACCTGCATGTCAGGCAGGCAGATCCACTGATGCAGATACTTGCGGTAGTTGACTTCACTGACTGAGGCCTGAGTGTTGTGGGCTGACAGGATCTCCAGCATGTCAGGTGGGATGTGGTTCTTGGCCTTAGTCTTCTCATAGCTCTCCTTGTACAGACGCTATAAAGATGGACGACAGATGGCTCCTAGGTTTAGCATTGCTTATTTTGGGCGTATAGTGCAACTTTTGTATTTGTCATTAAAAAAAAATGAACATAAGTAAAAGATTAAAGTGCAAAACTAATTTAACTTACATCTAAGACCAACTTTCCAGCTTTGATGCAGCGAGCAGTGCCAGGATCGTCCTCAAGACACTTGGGCAGACTGTAGAGGGATTTGAACTTCTCGTAATCTTCCTTGTACTTCACCTACATGGACAAGATGAGGCATATCCGCTGTTAAATGTCAATCAGTCACACTCTCATGCCAAATAAATCTTGGCACAGTAAAAACACTGGAGGAATTCAAAAGAACTTGTGGCTGAACTCACGTTGCTGAGAATGATCTTTTGGCTCTTGGCATGCTGCATGGCATGTGAGTCATGTGGAATCTGGTAGCTCGTGGCTTTGATTTTGTCCCAGGTAGCAGTGTAGTTTTTCTGTTGAGAGACAAGACATTTTCAATATGTAATATGTTAACAATAAATAAAAAAAAAAAAAAACGGAATCTTCTAGGTCACAAAAAATAGATATATATTTATCTGTATTTACGTTGCTGAAGAAGAGTTTGAAGTTTTGGCATCTAGCGTAGTCATGGGTATCCAGAACAGTGGTGTACAGGTGCTTCTGCTTTTGATAAGCCTCCCTGTAGTTGAGCTGTCAATATAATCAATGCAGTTGATTAGGTCATATTAAACTCAAAACAATATACATGTTTTCTTGTTTTTTTTAAATCAAGCTTACTTACATCACTGGCCCAGGTGTGCCCCAGGACAGCAGTCACATAAACTGGTGTGTCTGTCACAATGGAGTAATTGCTGAATTGTTTCTTGGCATCGTGTCTGTATTGCAGCTATAAGGGAAGATATTAGACTGGTTAAAGTATCACGGCTACACAAATAAAGCAATTTCTTTTATGAATTCCGTGACCAATCTTAAAATAAAATGGTCACTTCGTAAAAAACCAAATATCACATATAAATAGTTTTAAAAGTTCCCTATTCTCTTCCATGGTATTACTCACATCGCTCTGCAGTTCGTATGACTTCTTGGCGCGAACAATCTCTGGTGTGTCCCAGATATTGCAACCGATTCCCTTCATCCAGTTCAGATCATCCTTGTAAAACACCTAATAAATTACAACATCAAAAGGTACAGAATTATATGTTAAGTAATTGAGAGTTCACTTGGACATTTACACAATCTTTGCTTGTGAACATCAGCACCAGGGAAAGACCTACATCACTGAGAATCTCATTGGTCTTGCGGGCACGAATGGCGTCCTCCTGTTCAGGATGGCAGGTCCACTGGTGCAGGTAGGTACGGTACAGGACGTCACTTAACATGTCCTGGCAACGCTTAGCCACCTGGTTGGCAATGATGTCAGCTGGGATGTGGGTTTTGGTCTTGCTCTGATGGTATCCCTTATGATAGAGCCTCTGTGAAGACATGTCATGGAAAGTAGGAGATCTAGTCATTCAAAATGTGAAACAAATTAACCAAAACATATTATTATTACTATTCATATTATAACTAAAATAGATGTTTTAAAGGCTAGTATGTAGAAACATTTCATCTTAAAAGAAATTTCTATACCATTGTTTACCAGACTGCTTATATTGCGGTTGCATGTTGCATGTATTATGTATGTATTAAAGAATAGAACATAACTTTGGATAATTATTATCTTACCAGTCCCTTGTTTTTCTCCTGCTGTCCACAGTGCACCACTTCAGGGAAATCCACCAGTGTCCCAGCCATGTAATGACCTTTGGCCTTCTCATGGGAATTCTTATACTTGACCTAACAGAATCCAGAATAACAAATGTCAAAATTTCCTTTGAGAAGAAAACGTGATTGGATGTGTTTTTGTCTTATCAGTAATGATTAGTAAGTGTAAAATACTTACATCACTAGCGATTTCCCTGCTTTTTTTACCAATCACAAGTGGTATGTATTCATGGTTCAGCTGGTAGCTTGTAGCCTTTGTCTGGTCCCAGCTCTGTTTATATAGTTTCTGGAATCATACAAAGTAGTCACATTAAGAAAAAGGTGATAAAATATGTGATATATACTCTACAAATACAACAAATTAATCAGGAAATTAATGGATTTGCAAAGGATTTTACCTCACTAGTGATCTTGGAAACCTCCCTGCTATGGGCCAGTTGAGGAGTGTCATTTGAACCAATGTAATGACCTTTCTCTGCATTGAAAGTCTCTTTGTACTTGAGCTTTAGGAGGAATAAGATAAGATATTGAAGATTTCAGATTTGTTCATTATAATTGTTCATTATAATATATCGAGAAACGTGGCCAGATTTGATATTTTTCCATACATCACTGAGGTTGGCAGCATTTATCTTCGCTAAGACAATCTCAGGGCGGTCCACAATCAGGCTGAATTTGCCAAAGCCTTCGATAGCATTCTTCTTGTAGAGCCTCTGCAAGAGAAATTAAAACACCATGGTGAGACACCCAGATGAGCAAAATGTGCAGAAAACAAAGTAGCCAAATCCAATCAGAGTCAATCAGAGAGTCATATGGCCCACATACATCGTTGAGAATCTGCTGGGCCTTCTTGACCTTGACATGGTGAACTGATTCAGCTGGCATCCAGCCACAGCCACGGATCCATTCCATGTCAGCTCTATACACATTCTGAAAACAGAATCACATGTAAGTTTTCAGAGAAAAAGATCTCTCAAATTATTGTCAAAAAGATAAATGGGTCCTAATGTGATATGATTTTTATAGCACTCACATCGCTTTGAAGATCATAAACCTTTCTAGCCTGGACAACATCGTTCGAGTCTGGCAGACAGGTCCACTGGTGCAGATGAGTCCTGTAGTTGAAGTCATTGACTTGGATCTGGCATTTCTTGGCCAGTTCAAGATTAAGCATGTCCACTGGCAGGTGGAACTTGGTCTTAGACTTGTTGAAGTCCTTCTTGTACAGAACTTCACTGGCAATCTTGGCTGAGTTTATGGCTAACATGATTAGGGGGTCATCTTGGACACACCGTGCACCAATGTGGTGGCCAACCTGCCTACGATATCCCTCGTGGTACTTGTACTACAGGAGAGAAAAAAATCATTATCCACATATTGTCATATTAAAATAAAATAAAATAAGGAAACCTTCAGTCAATGTTATTTTTTTTTAAATCAAGTACATGTAACCTTCATCTGCTGCTTACCTGACTCTGCACTTTAGTTGTAAGAATGCACTGCTTGATTGGTACAGCATCTCCTGGCATGAAATAGCCGGTGGCTTTGACCTTATCCCACTGTTTGGTGTATAGTTTCTGCAAGAAATGATAATACGTATTAATATTTGTTTCATAATGTCCTTATTAGTGTGGTTTAATTAAAATACATATGAAATAAGTGGGGAGACATCTTACCGGGTGAATGTTCTTAGCCACCTCTCTGGCTGTGGCAAGAATTGGAGTGTCCACCAGGGAATACTTGGTCTTGTCCTGGTGCCAGGCCTCACGATACTTGGCCTGAAAACAGTACGAAATCAAAACTCAATTAATTTTCTTAACCACTTTGCTTTTAGGTGACAAAACAAAATTGTCCTCCTTACCTCATTGAGGACCTGGGCAGCATTCTTGGCGCAGACGAAGTCCATTCTATCGCTCAGAACTGTGTATTTCTGCTCATCTAACTTCAAACGGTAGCCTCTCTGTAAAAAAAAGGTAAGAAGCAAATGTATGAAAAACAATTCAGCGAATTTACTGAAGATACATATGTATCATTTTATTTCTTGCTTGTACTGCATACTTAATATTTTTGTAAATGATGATGTTTTTTATATGAACAGTAATTGCAGTCAGTGTTACATTTATCTGGTACAAACTTACATCAGCCAGGATCTTCTGTGCATGCTTAACCTTAATAACATCCACACTCTCATGTGGGAACCATCCACATCCACGTATCCACTCCATGTCAGCTTTGTACACAGCCTGAGAAAAAAATTCACCATTTGTATTTAAGTGTGTGGAAACAAAAAATGTGTACACTCAATTATAAGTCATCATATAACGTCAAACATTATTCATCATAAACCTACATTGCTCTGGAGATCGTAGGCCTTTCTGGCCTGGACCACATCGTTAGAGTCTGGCAGACAAGTCCACTGATGCAAATAAGTTCTGTAGTTGAAATCATTGACTTGGATCTGGCATTTCTTGGCCAGCTCAAGTGTGAGCATGTCAGCTGGCAGGTTGTACTTGGTCTTAGACTTGTTGAAATCTTTCTTGTACAAGGCATCACTGGCAATCTTGGCTGAGTTCATAGCCAACATGATAAGAGGGTCTTCTTGCACACACCTTGCCCCAATGTGATGACCAACCTGCTTACGGTATCCCTCGTGGTACTTGTACTTAAAGAGAAAAAAATGAAGCGTTAATCAAATTTCAGCAAGTAGCTTATTTATTAATTGGTTGCAATGAAATCCTATGTGTTTCATCTTCTCTTTTTTTCTTACATCGCTAATGATATTTCTGGATGCTTTAGCTTTCAGCACAGAGATAGCATCCTCCTTGATTTGGTAGCCCCTGGCCTTCTGGTCATCCCAAGCCTTTGTGTACAATTTCTGCAAAGAATTCACAGTGCAAGTACAATCAACAACGCTGTAAGCCGTAGTGTCATTATGGCATTAGAAATTTTCATACTTGATATTTATGACAGTGTCTTATTTGATTCAACATAGTCATGCAAGGTATACTGATTGTAATTATACAAACTTACATTGCTAACATTGATAGCATTGGCCTTAGACAGTTCAAAGGTGGGGGTGTTAGGTGGCAGGTGAATAATGAGCTTGTCTTTATTCCAGACTTCTTTGTATTTCCTCTGCGGAAAAAAAACACAACTTTTTTATTTTTACTCATTCATTTATACAGATATTTTTACAAAATGTTTATTGTTCAATTTAAATTACATTTCCAGGGAAAGCATTTAGAGTCCAAAAGGTTTTTAATACTCACGTCACTGAGCATGTCAGAATTTTGCTTGGACAAAACAATAGCTGGGAGGTCAACAACGCTGGTGAACTTGACAGTGCTTGGATGCTGGCGGTAAAGCCTTTCATTCAGAATAGTCTGGGCATGCTTAACTTTGAGGACATCCACAGATTCATGTGGTGACCAGCCACATCCTCTCAGCCACTCCAGATCAGCTTTGTATACGGCCTAAAAAACAAATGTGATTTTTAACCTCACCACTTGTCATTGTTTCTAACCTGATACTGTATGCTTTGCTATTATCTTTTGGTTCCATTATATTTGCGTGATGCATATCTATCTTCAAGTCAACGACCCTAAGGATGTGTTTGCAAGGTTAAGATGACTTTGGTAGAGATGGTGCAGTAATGCAGTTTTCATCATGTTCATTGGTAGCAGGTGTTGCAGTGAGAGTACGGTAAAAGCTACAGCCAAAATCTGAGCAATTCTCCTTTAGTTCGTCAACTAACCATAAGCCAAATATCTTAACACATACTTACATCACTCTGTAAGTCGTACACCTTTTTAGCCTGTACCACATCACTGGAGTCTGGCAGGCATGTCCACTGATGTAAGTGAGTTCTGTAGTTGAAATCATTCACTTGCTGCTGGCATTTCTTAGCCAGTTCAATTGTCAACATGTCCACTGGCAGGTGGTACTTGGTCTTCGTCTTGTTGAACTCCTTCTTATAGATGTTGTCACTCGAGATGTTGGCTACATGAGCAGCCAACATAATCAGTGGGTCATCTTTAACGCTGAGCGCACCAATATGATGGCCACACTGCTTGCGGAAACCAGCTTTGTATTTGTACTGAAAATTTGGAGCGGAAACATTTATAATTTTAATTTTTTAATACAAAAAACCCAGATGTGAAGTAAAAAAAAAAGAAAAACAAAACGCATGCAGTTTGGAAAGGGAGAAAATGAAGGGATATGAAATTTAATAAAACAGAACTACAGACTCACATCACTGACGATGTCTCGGGAGGCCTTGGCTGCTAAAACAGAAATTGCATCTTTGGGAAGGATGTAGCCTTTGTTGATGGTGTTCACAAAGCCTTCACGATAATATTTCTGGGGAAACAAGCATGATGCTGTGAAGGGTTCCAATAGTGTATATGCAGTGTGTGCTAATGATAGAAAATACAGCAGGTATACAGAAGAGAACTTCCTTTTAAATAGAATTTGTTCATTACTCAAACTGTTACACAATTTATTCCTTATGTTATGTAAAGTGAGTTAATTCATTCTTGATTTGATAACATTCTGCAATGGGCTTATTACTTTGTATTACTATGAGAAGAGGCAATGCATTTACCAGACTGGTGTTGAGTTTATTCTGTCTTGCCAAGAGGATCTCTGGTGTGTCAGGCATGATGTGAAGGATGGTCTTATCCTTCTCCCAGGCAGAAATATATGCTTTCTGTAAAGAGCAAGTTAAAATGGGTAACACAGTGAGACGTGACTTCATTTGACATTATTTTAAAACAAACTGAGGTTTTTCTAAATCAAGTTACTCCCTGATGTGTCAAACAATGGTAACTGTTGAAACATAATTTTTTGTCCTGTTTCCTAAGCCCACCCAATAGAGAGAAAATACAATAGAAAAAAAAACAATACAATGCAATCAAAGAACATCAAGTAATTTGTCCAATTTCTACCTTGTCCATGTTCTGGGCATTGGCCTGAGCAAGGGCATAAGGCATGTCAGTTGTCTTAGCAGTAAATTTAAAGTTGCTGGGATGCTGACGGTACTTCCTTTCATTCAGGATTTCAGCTGCTTTCTTGGCTTTCTCCACATCAAGTGAGCCGATTGGCACCCAACCTGTACCCTTGATCCAGTCCATATCAGCTTTGTACACAGCCTACAAGTAGGAGGACAAGAAGAGTAGGTGTATTCTCTAAATAAAAAGTATGAATACAATGCACAGCAAACATCAGATATTCGCAATACGTACATCACTCTGCAAGTTATAGGCCTTTCTGGCCTGGACCACATCATTGGAGTCTGGCAGACAGGTCCAGTTGTGCAGATGAGTCCTGTAGTTGAAATCATTGACTTGGATCTGACATTTCTTGGCCAGTTCAAGATTCAGCATGTCCACTGGCAGATGGAACTTGGTCTTAGATTTGTTAAAGTCCTTCTTGTACAATGCATCACTGGCAATCTTGGCTGAGTTCAGAGCCAGCATCATCAGTGGATCATCCTGGACACTGCGAGCACCAATGTGGTGACCGACCTGGTTACGGTATCCTGTTTTGTACTTGTACTGTGTAGAAAGAAAGAGTGAAGTGAGAAGTAGGAGAATGAACATTAACACACTTTAAATAAAAGAGAAAATCCTCTAATGGTAGGTGACGTACATCACTGATTATATTTCTTGCATGTTTGGCAGCAATAACAGATACAGCATCAGCTTTAAGGTCATAGCCCTTTCTGAAGATTTCCTCAACACCTTCCCTGTATAGTTTCTGAAAAAAAAATCAAATACATGAATTATATAATGAAAACCATGAAACCTATGACACTGATATTCACTGACAGGAAAGTTATATAAATACATCAGGACAAAAAACAAAAAAACAAAAGTACCTTGCTGATGTTGTAAGCATTAGTTTTGGAAAGCAACAGTTCAGGGGTGTCAGGTTGTATATGAATCTTAATCTTCTCAGCCTCCCAAGCAGCAATGTATTTTTTCTATGGTGACAAACAGAAAACGAAAGATAAAACACAAATGCAATCAAAACTGTGAAAATGTGAAACAATATATACATAAAGAGGTCAGCAATATCATTTACCTGGTTGATTACATCAGCATTTGCTTTGGCTAAGACCATGGGCATAGAAGTCATGTCAGTCTTATACTTAAATGTGTCCGGCTTCTGTCTGTAAAGACGTTCGTTGAGAATTTTTGCAGCATTCTTGGCCTTCACTACATCCAGTGAACCAATGGGGATCCATCCTACACCTACAACTTCATCCATGTCAGCTTTGTACACAGCCTGGTAGAGAGAGCATATACACCTTAACCACAGTCAACATGTTATGTTGAGTTATGTTTGATATGTCACAAAAGTGCTTACATCACTCTGAAGATTATAGGCCTTTCTGGCCTGGACAACATCATTGGAGTCTGGCAGACAAGTCCACTGGTGCAGATGAGTCCTGTAGTTGAAGTCATTGACTTGGATCTGACATTTTTTGGCCAGTTCAAGATTCAGCATGTCCACTGGCAGGTGGAACTTGGTCTTAGACTTATTGAAGTCCTTCTTGTAGAGGAAATCACTGGCAATCTTGGCTGAGTTCAGAGCCAGCATAATCAGTGGATCATCGTGGATGCTGCGAGCACCAATGTGGTGACCGACCTGCTTACGGTATCCTGTTTTGTACTTGTACTAATAAAATCAGCAGAAAATAATTGAGGTTAAGACTACAACAGCTCTAACTTTGTCTTATTCTAGTATGTCAATCGGATGTACAGGGATAGTATATGATGCCAAATGGAATACTTACATCACTTATAATCTCCCTGGAGGCCTTAGCAGCCTTGACAGAGATTGCATCTGAAGGAAGGAAGTAGCCCTTTTTAATTGTGGCCTCATAACCTTGTCTGTATTGTTTCTGCAAGGAGAGAGAGAGATTAATGATAAATGATCGATGCATAAAAAAACAACTCAATAACAACACTAAAAAAATCCATTTAAAGATTTCATGAATGGAGGTAGGTTATAACTGTGGCATTTAGACAAGCTTAAGGACTTGCAGAATAGGATGGTAAAGTTTTTAGTATGTTTAAGATTTCACATTTTTAGAACCACCCACAAGTATTTCAAGTCAGAGCAATCTGAATGAAGTTTAAGGTGGTAAATAGGTACATTCAAATGCTAGCAAGAGGCTTCTAAATATTGTGTTGATTATTTTAAACAGTTATGAGACTGCCACACCTCCACCATGACAACAAATCTTGTCAAACAGAGATATCCAGCTTCACATACCAAATAAAGTAGGATTCTTCTTCATAAGAATTATACTAACCTTGCTCATGTTGAAAGCATTCTGATGAGACAGGAGGATCTCGGGTGTGTCTGGGTTTATGTGGACCTTTGTCTTGTCCTTCTCCCATGCCTCAGTGTACAGACGCTAAAACAATGTGCAAATAGTCCCAGTGTTAATGGGTATAATTACTTAAAGAGACTGAGAGAAATATCTCTCTGCCAAATCCAGATATAGAGAATTCTACCTTGTTCATGGTCAGGGCATTATTTTTTGCCAGAACAATGTTCATGGCATCTGTGAGGCTGGTGAAGGGAACAGTGCTTGGGTGCTGGCGGTACTTTCTCTCATTCAGGATCTCTGCAGATTTCTTTGCTTTCTCCACGTCAAGTGAGCCAATGGGGACCCAACCCAGGCCCTGGAGCCACTTCAGATCTGCTTTGTATACAGCCTGTAATATGCAGTTGTACAAGATTTAGTTCTGGACACACTTTGTACAATGACAGAAAAGGACCAACAAAAACAAATTACCATTAGGATACACTCACATCACTTTGTAGGTCATAGGCCTTTCTGGCCTGGACCACATCATTGGAGTCTGGTAGACAAGTCCACTGGTGCAGATGAGTCCTGTAGTTGAAGTCATTGACTTGGATCTGACATTTCTTGGCCAGTTCAAGATTCAGCATGTCCACTGGCAGGTGGAACTTGGTCTTAGACTTGTTAAAGTCCTTCTTGTACAATACATCACTGGCAATCTTGGCTGAGTTCAGAGCCAGCACAAGCAGAGGGTCATCCTGGACACTGCGAGCACCAATGTGGTGACCGACCTGCTTACGGTATCCTGTTTTGTACTTGTACTGAAAAAAGAAAGTATTAAGGTTCCATGGTTATTGTATGTGTACAGTAATAAATGTGTGGAAACTCTTCACCAATGGTCAAATCTAACAGCTTACATCACTGGCAATGTCCCTGGAAGCCTTGGCAGCGATAATGGAAACGGCATCATTGCGCAGATCATAACCCTTCTTCTTGGCATCTTCATGAGCCTGCTTGTACTTTTTCTGTAAAAAAATGCAATCAACCCAGAGATATTAAGTTTAATCCATTCATCATCTGTGATGTGTGAACTCCAAGGAACTCCAAGTTAAGATAATAACTTAACTGTGTAATTTTTCACTTACCAAACTGTAGTTGAAATTGTTTGCTTTGGCTAATAGGACATCCATTGCATCAGGCATGATGTGTATCTTTGTCTTCTGATTTTCCCAGGCTTCAATATACCCTTTCTGCAGTTAGAAAAACCAACGACATGAAAATGTACAGACTGTATGACCTTTGCAAAGATGCATTTTACTATAACATAATTTACTTATCACATCCAAATATATGCAGCCGTTTTGTTATATATATTATATTATATTTCTACACATGATATGATACCTTGTTCATAAGCTGAGCATTTGCCTTAGCCAGCACTATGGGCATGTCTTCAGTAGTGAGTTTGAATTTGAAGCTGCCTGGGTGCTGACGATACTTTCTCTCACTCAGGATCTCACCAGCTTTCTTCGCCTTCTCAACATCCAGTGAGCCTATTGGCACCCATCCAATACCCTGCATCAAACTCAAATCCTCCTTGTAAACAGCCTAGATGAAATAATAAATTTTTAAGGTTACAAATGTTGCACAAATTCAAAAGTATACTTTACATCTACAAAGAGGAAAACATTTGAATGACTGAGTAAATAAGTGAGTGATGCATTTGAAATAAAGTTTAACATTCTGTAGGTCGGTGAAATTAAAAATGTATACAATAATCGATTAATAATCGTTAGGCTAAAGCAGGGTATATAATCCAAAATGTACATATTTAATTTCACCACAATTAATCATCATAAACCTACATCGCTCTGAAGATCATAGGCCTTTCTGGCCTGGACGACATCATTGGAGTCTGGCAGACAAGTCCACTGGTGCAGATGAGTCCTGTAGTTAAAGTCATTGACTTGGATCTGACATTTCTTGGCCAGTTCAAGATTCAGCATGTCCACTGGCAGGTGGAACTTGGTCTTAGATTTGTTAAAGTCCTTCTTGTACAATACATCACTGGCAATCTTGGCTGAGTTCAGAGCCAGCATCATCAGTGGATCATCCTGGACACTCCGAGCACCAATGTGGTGACCGACCTGCTTACGATATCCTGTTTTGTACTTGTACTGGAAGAAAAATTAAAGAAAGTTGCTTAGTTAAGTGTATAGTAGAAAATGTATGTAACTGTTCACCAATTGTCAAGTCTCAAAGCTTACATCACTGGCAATGTCCCTGGAAGCCCTGGCAGCGATGATGGATATGGCATCATTGCGCAGATCATAACCCTTCTTCTTGGCATCTTCATGAGCCTGCTTGTACTTTTTCTATAAGGAAACACAAACATCCAGCAGATGTTTTCATTTTTCTTTGTATATGGGGCTATGTGATAACTATACCAAAAGTATTTAACTTGAAGTTGTATTTTGACAGTATGATAACATATTACATTCTGTTGATTCCAAGCAATAAGAATAACAAATTTAGCTTATATTTTAGGTTTAGATATATTAAGAGTTTGTCCGAAGAAGTGCATAGTGGAATTACAGAATTATACAGAATTATTAATTATTATTAATTAAACAGAATTATTTCACAGGTAATTTAGTGCCTTTTATGTGACGTTGCATACCATGATATATATGTACCAATATCAGAAATGTACCGCTAGTAATTTCAAAATATTGATTTAAAGCACATCTCCCAGCTTAATCGAGAATAAACGTAAATAAGAGAAGCTGTACTACAACATATATATACATATATATATATATATATATACTTTCACTTACCAGACTGTAGTTGAAATTGTTGGCTTTGGCTAAAAGAACATCCATAGCATCAGGCATGATGTGGATCTTTGTCTTCTCATTCTCCCAGGCTTCAATATACGCTTTCTACAATCAGGAAAAACCAACAACTTGAGAATTTACTGACATTGCAAACTCTGCAAGGATGCATTTTATGACAAAATACTCCTTTATCATATCTATATGTAGCTTATATATTTGTTTGATATGATGCTATATAATGTATCAGAATACGATTTCATACCTTGTTCATAACCTGAGCATTTGTCTTAGCCAGTACTATGGGCATGTCTTCAGTAGTAAGTTTGAATCTAAAGTTGCTTGGGTGCTGACGATACTTTCTCTCACTCAGGGCCTCACCAGCTTTCTTCACCTTCTCAACATCCAGTGAACCTATTGGCACCCATCCAATACCCTGCATCAGCCTTAAATCCTCCTTGTAAACAGCCTAGATGAAACGGTTTTAGGTAAAAGGTTTTAATAGGTAAAAATGTTGTAAGGCATCACAAAATGTAAACATAAAAACTTTCCACAGTATAAATGCAAGAACTAATACTCACATCACTCTGTATGTCATATGCGTGTCTGGCCTGGACAACATCACTGGAGTCTGGCAGACAGGTCCAGTTGTGCAAATGAGTCCTGTAGTTAAAGTCATTGACTTGGATCTGACATTTCTTTGCCAGTTCAAGATTCAGCATGTCCACTGGCAGGTTAAACCTGGTCTTGGACTTGTTAAAGTCCTTCTTGTATAGAGCATCACTGGCAATCCTGGCTGAATTCAGAGCCAGCATGAGCAGAGGATCATCCTGGACACTGCGAGCACCAATGTGGTGACCGACCTGCTTACGGTATCCTGTCTTGTACTTGTACTGCAAATTATGAACAAAAGTGATCAAAATATTATGGGTTTTGTACAGCAATTATACCAATAGTAATACTGTTTTCCAAAATATATGTTGGCATACACTAAGCATATAAATATGCATGTAAACAATGTATTTTTACTAATATTTAGCAATAGTATAAATAGTATACTGCATGGAAAATAAATCTTTTAGTCAAATGATGGCTTTACTGCTAAATGTAAAAATGGTATTAAAATGTGAAATGTATATTACATTTTTAGATCAAATATTATTTGTGCTACTTGCAAAGAGTTGAAATTAAATGGCTTTACATCGCTGGCAATGTCCCTTGAAGCTCTTGCTGCCTTAATGGAAATGGCATCATTACGCAGGTTGTATCCCTTCTTTTTGGCCTCTTCATTTGCCTGCTTGTATTGTTTCTATATAAAGGGAAAAATACCACAAGAAATTGAAACATCTTCTGAGAAATGTTGAGGAATTTAAGAGTATATTATTTTAAAGCAAAGACAACAGCTCAACTTTTTTTTTCTTAATACTTGATAGTCACCTCACTGTAGTTGACTCTGTTTGCTTTGGCTAGCAGGATGTCCATAGCATCAGGCATAATGTGAATGGTAGTCTTGTCTTTCTCCCAGGCTTTAGTGTAAGCACTCTGTAAGGGTTATTTGTTCGTTAAGTTTCCACACAAAATTAAAAAACCAGAGATAATGTCATCAAGATGCATTCATATTAGAATGAATACTAATTTTAGACAAAAGTGTTGTTGGTAACATAGACTTTGTGAATTGGATTTACTATATTTAATCTAGTCGATCAGAGAAGCCACAGAACAGAATTCTTTATCACTGTTGTGGTGAATATAATGAACCTTTCACACAAAGAATTTTGGGTTAAATATCAGTAATAGTTAAAAGGATAGTAAGCACAGATCTTTTTATGTAGATGATGTCATTTTGTTTTTGCTACAGAGCTAGAAAGACTAAACCATTTGAATTATGAAAAACTGCAAAAGAAATACCTTGTTCATGATATCAGCATTGGCTTTTGCCAATGCCAGGGGCATGTCTTCTGTAGAGACCTTGAATCTAAAGTTGCTTGGGTGCTGACGATACTTTCTCTCACTCAGGACCTCACCAGCTTTCTTCGCCTTCTCAACATCCAGTGAACCTATTGGCACCCATCCAATACCCTGCATCAGCCTTAAATCCTCCTTGTAAACAGCCTAGATGAAACGGTTTTAGGTAAAAAGTTTTAGTAGGTAAAATTTTGTAAGAAATCACAAAATGTAAACATAAAAACTTTCCACAGTATTCATGCAAGAATTAGTACTCACATCACTCTGTATGTCATATGCGTGTCTGGCCTGGACCACATCATTGGAGTCTGGCAGACAGGTCCAGTTGTGCAGATGAGTTCGGTAGTTAAAGTCATTGACTTGGATCTGACATTTCTTGGCCAGTTCAAGATTCAGCATGTCCACTGGCAGGTTGAACCTGGTCTTGGACTTGTTAAAGTCCTTCTTGTATAGAGCATCACTGGCAATCCTGGCTGAATTCAGAGCCAGCATGAGCAGAGGATCATCCTGGACACTGCGAGCACCGACGTGGTGTCCAACCTGCTTACGGTATCCTGCCTTGTACTTGTACTACAGAAGCAAGTGTGAGAGTTTTCAGGACCAAAAACTGGTGAGAGCAGAAACATCACACATATGTAGGAGTAATAAAGCATAGAAATAATCACACTTACATCACTAGCAATAGCAGTAGAGGCTTTAGCAGCCTTGACCGAAATGGCATCAGCACGAAGATTATGGCCCTTCTTCTTGGATAGCTCATTATCCAATTTGTACAGTTTCTAAGGAGAGAAAATATATATTTTAAAAGGAAAGCATATGTACTCTCAAATTAACACATTAATACTCTAACTTGAGTATTAAAAAATTACTATATAGTACATGGTGTCCTTTGCAAAGATCCTTCACTTTACTTCTGACTTCTAAAGCTTTGGCACAGCACTATATATTTCTTTTCTATTAGAAACGTTGACAGATCTTTTAGAAAATGGGGAAATTCTGTAGAATTTTTTTAGATATTACGCTGTACCTCACTGTAGTTTCTTTTGTTTCCTCGAGCCAGAGCAATGTCCATTGCATCAGGCATGATATGGATTGAAGTCTTGTCCTTTTCCCATGCTTTGGTGTAGGATTGCTATATGGCAAAATGTGGTAATTTAATTACATACATACCAGGAAGGATACATTGAATCTCATTGAATATTGAATATTGAATTTTGTTTTATGACAAGTCTCATCCAGTACCTTATCCATAATCTGGTTGTTGGCAGTGGCCAGCATCAGATCCATGGACTGCATGTCCTTAGTGAATTTGAATTTGCTGGGATGTTGACGGTATCGTTTTTCACATAAGGCCTGGCCAGCTGTCTTTGCTTTCTCAACATCGAGTGACCCAATAGGAACCCATCCTATTCCTTTCATGAAGCTCTCATATTCACTCTTGTACTGGTTCTAATGAAGAATATAAACAGAAACAGTGATCCTTCACAATGCCGCACAACTACAAACAGTAATGGTTAATGTAAATGTAAAGAAGTCTTAGTTTTAAAATCTTCCAAAAATAAATATAATTTAAACTATTAAGTCACACCTCTATTGTACATACATCACTGGCAATGAACTGCTATTCCAAGGCAGCTTCTACCATGTAGAAAGTTTATGTGTATTTATTAATTTCTTCTACTGGATATCCATCAGTTATACTGTATAAGAACTATTTCTGCTAACATGCATCAATTATACTAACATTACATCATGCTAACGTACAAAAAACCTACATCACTCTGAATCTCCATCATGTTGCGACACCGTTGAAGGTGCAAATTGTCAGGCAGAAGCAAGAAGCTGTGGGGGATCTTTCTGTATCCAGCCATAGATTGAACAGCAGAGGCCTGCTTGGCTTGGACCACACTCCACATGTCCACTGGGGTGTGATACTTCAGCTTGGCCTTGTGGTAGTCCTTCTTGTAGTTCTTGTCACTCTGCATTTTGGCTACTTGCATGTAGTGAACCAACAGAGGATCATCCTGAACACTGCGGTGGCCGACATGGTGGCCTCTGGCCTTCTCGTAAGCCAGCTTGTACTTATACTGCGACAGCAAACACATACTTTATCAATTATAAAGACTCTAGCCTAGTGCTTTGTAATTTTAATTTAGGCCAAGGGGTACAGATATTCTACATTAGCTAATGTTCAAATTATGTTTTAAAATAAATTATAATGATATAATATAATTGTATTTTATAGGAATTTTTAGATTAACATGTATTCTACAACTTACATTACTGGCAATAGTGGTACCGGATTTGGCAGCAAGAATTGGGATGGCATCTGCTTTGAGGTTGTAGCCCTTGTTGGCCATCTCCACAAGACCAGCTTTGTAAAGTTTCTGTAAAATACATAATAGTAAGACAGCAACAAAACTAAGTTTCCATTTATGAAAACATCATACTTAACCGTATTAACCATTAAAAGCATTTTTGTTTTGTTTTTTATCAGTTGATGATGTTCCCTCTTACATTGCTCATATTAAGGGCATTAGCCTTGGCCAAGATGATGTCGGGAGAATCTGGCATGATGTGGACTTTCAGCTTATCTTTTTCCCAAGCTGCAGTGTACGCTTTCTGTAAATAAAGACATCAGAAAAACAAAAAGGAGTACTGATGACAACAACCTTCATGAAAATGTTTGTAGCACTGCACGTTCGAGTACAGTTAAGGAGGCTGAACCTTGTTCATGATCTGATTGTTGGCAGTAGCCAGGGCCACGTCCATGGAGTCCATCAGCTTAGTGGACTTGAAGTTGGATGGATGAGTGCGGTACTTCTTCTCACTCAGAATCTTGCCGCCAAGTTTAGCAGTCTCAACAGTAAGTGAGCCAATAGGCACCCATCCAATACCCTTGATATAGTTGTTCCATTCTGACTTGTAGTCCCACTGGAAACAAATGTAAGATCTCATGAATCATGAAAAGTGATCATACAACAATTATCTACATTTAGAAAAACAATACAATTGTTGTGGACATAGTACAGTTGACATTTCAAACTCACATCACTAGACTGGATGCTCATGTTGCGAGCCAGCACTAGGTTTAGGGCATCAGGCAGGAGAAGATTACTGTGATGGATCTGCCTGTATCCAGTCATAGTTTGAGCAGCAGAGGCCTGCTTGGCATGGACCACACTCCACATGTCAACTGGGGTGTGATACTTCAGTTTGGATTTGTGGTAGTCCTTCTTGTAGTTCTTTTCACTTTGCATTTTGGCTACTTGCATGTAGTGAACCAACAGAGGATCATCCTGAACACTGCGGTGGCCGACATGGTGGCCTCTCGCCTTCTCGTAAGCCAGCTTGTACTTATACTGTAAAAGTAATCAAACACATGCTTATCATTTATGAAGGGATTTAGTAGGTTAACTTTACACTTAATGATTTGATACACAAAGTTCCAACTTACATTACTGGCAATATTAGTACCAGACTTGGCAGCCACAATGGGAATGGCATCTGCTTTGAGGTTGTAGCCTTTATTAGCCATCTGCACAAGACCAGCTTTATAAAGTTTCTGTAAAAGACCAAAAAAAGTTTTATAATTACAAACATTATATCATTTGTAGCAAATATATACATTTTCAAATGTTATTTATCATTTTACATTGCTCATATTGAGGGAATTAGATTTGGCCAGGAGAATCTCAGGAGAATCAGGCATGATGTGCACTTTCAGTTTGGCCTTTTCCCAAGCTGCAGTGTACGCTTTCTGTGGAAAAGAACATACCAGAAAACCAAATGAATTCTAATGCTTATAGACAAGATTATTAGTAGCATTTTGCATCCTGCACACCACACGTAGCATGCTGCACCTTGTTCATGATCTGGTTGTTGGCAGTAGCCAGGGCCACGTCCATGGAGTCCATCAGCTTAGTGGACTTGAAGTTGGATGGATGAGTGCGGTACTTCTTCTCACTCAGAATCTTGCCGCCAAGTTTAGCAGTCTCAACAGTAAGTGAGCCAATAGGCACCCATCCAATACCTTTGATATAGTTGTTCCACTCTGATTTGTAGTCCCACTAAAAGGTGAGGAGGTTAAGATAGTTATTAATTCTAAACTTAAGATAAATGTGTGAATTTCCAATTCCTTAAACACTGCAGATTCAAAGTTGTTAAATTTCAAACATGTTTTTGATCTTAAAAGACATAATTCATGATCAAAACTGGCACTGCCACTCACATCGCTTGACTGGACGTTCATGGTGCGACACCGTTGCAGGTGCAAATTGTCAGGCAGAAGCAAGAAGCTGTGGGGGATCTTTTTGTATCCAGCCATAGTTTGAGCAGCAGAGGCCTGCTTGGCTTGGACCACACTCCACATGTCCACTGGGGTGTGATACTTCAGCTTGGATTTGTTGTAGTCCTTCTTGTAGTTCTTGTCACTCTGCATTCTGGCTATATTCATGTAATGAACCAAAAGAGGATCATCCTGGAGGCTGCGGAAGCCAACGTGGTGGCCTCTGGCCTTCTCATAATCTTTTTTGTATTGGACCTAAAAGATAAAAAGGCAAAGGTGTTGTTACCTGTAGATAATAGTGACACTTTCAGTTAAATGAAAGGAACTTCTAAATAAATATTGTGTTGCAAAGATTTATTATTTCCATACATTGCTGGCAATATGTCTGCCATGCTTGGCATGTAAAATAGGAATAGCATCAGGCTTCAGGTCGTATCCCTTGGCAATAGTTTCCAGCCACTTGTGTTTGTAGTGACTCTGTGGATAAACAGTAAAGTGTTAGGACAATGTTTCGAACACAAATGATGCTGACCTAAACTCAGCTTTTCATTTAAGTCATATTCCTTTGGCTTGCACATCAGGCCGATAAAACGGCATCAACAGTAACTTTAGCGTTCAGGAAATGTATTGTCTTCTAACCTCGCTAAGCGTCTGGGCATTGAATTTAGCTTGGAGGAATTGAGGGCTGTCAGGGGGCAGATGGTAAGTGTGCATGAACTTCTCACCAGAAGCTTTGTATGCAGTCTAGAGGACAGAGAAAGAACAGAGGATATGTGTAAGGCACTTGTAGAGGTTTTGGTCAAACATGCATTCATAATTTTAAATAATGTGGAGAAAAGACATCCTTACTTTGTCCAGCTGCTTCGTGTTGGCCATAGCCAGGACCATGTTCATGGCGTCAGTCTTACTTGTGAATTTCAAAGTGCTGGGATGCTGCCGGTAGTGTATTTCGTCCAGTGCAGCTCTGGCAGTTTTGGCTTTCTCAACATCCAGAGAACCGATGGGGACCCACCCTGAGCCTTTGTAGTAGTTGGTGTAATCTGACTTGTAGACATTCTGTGAACATAAAGACAGAAGAACAGTTCCTGTTTCAAGGTTTTGAGAACTTAGATTCATCCCAAGTGCATATTGCTTTGCCATTGTGTATACATTGCAATATTCTTTTATATCAAATATACTAGCATTACATCTCAACATTCAGGTAAAAGTGAAAACCTACATCACTCTGAATCTCCATCATGTTGCGACACCGTTGCAGGTGCAAATTGTCAGGCAGAAGCAAGAAGCTGTGGGGGATCTTTCTGTATCCAGTCATAGATTGAACTGCAGAGGCCTGCTTGGCTTGGACCACACTCCACATGTCCACTGGGGTGTGATACTTCAGCTTGGATTTGTTGTAGTCCTTCTTGTAGTTCTTTTCACTCTGCATTTTGGCTACCCTCATGTAGTGAACAAGCAGAGGATCATCCTGGAGGCTACGGAAGCCAACATGGTGGCCTCTGGCCTTTTCATAAGCCAACTTATACTTGTACTGTATAGAGAAAAATGTTACATATTATGAATAACTCTACTAAATGCAGTTACATTGGAAAAGTTTTATTAATGATATTATAGTAACATACATTACTGGCAATGTCTCTGGAGGTTTTTGCTGCAACAATAGGAATGGCATCTTCCTTCATGTGATGTCCTTTGAGCAGATCTTGACGGTGTTCATATTTGTAGTAATTCTAAATATATAGATATTAAGATAATTAGTGTTATGTTATAAATATGCTACCAACTTATTTCATACATGCTCAATGGCTGAAAACTATTATACAGGAAAGTTTAACTAACCTGGCTGATGTTGACAGCATTGTATCTGGCTTGCATTAGTTCAGGGGTATCAGGAGGGAGATGGTAAGTGTGCACGAATTTCTCTCCACTGGCCCTATATGCTTTCTGCACAAATACAGGGAAAAGATTGATTTATATGCATTCTGAGAAATAATTCCTGGACAAAAATGGTAAGAGCAAATTGTCTCGCTCCCCTCACCACATTTAGGGTCTTGGCATTAGTCTTGGCCAATTCCATGTTCATGGAATCTAGGGGACTAGTGAATTTGAAGGTGGCAGGGTGTTGACGGTACTTCTTCTCATTCAAAGCGGCAGCTGCTGTCTTGGCTTTTTCCACATCAAGGGAACCAATGGGAATCCAGCCAATTCCCTTAACTGAGGTCTCATAATCCATTTTATAATTGTTCTGGAAAATAATACGGACAGCAAAGAGAAGATTAAACAAAAAAGACTTCCCTACGTTTTGTCAGGTGTATAACAAAATTGGACAATTTCAGCTTACATCACTGGAATTGAAGTTCATTTTCCGAGCAAGTTCCAGACCCATAGCATCAGGCATAAGACAGTAATTATGGTGGTGCTGCTTGTATCCAACGTAGGTCTGCACTGCTGAGGCATGTTTGGCATGAGCTGCACTTATCATGTCCACTGGGGAGTGAAACTTCAGCTTGGCCTTGTGGTAGTCCTTTTTGTAGTTCTTGTCACTCTGCATCTTAGCTACCTTCATGTAGTGAACCAGCAGAGGATCATCCTGGAGGCTGCGGAAGCCAACGTGGTGGCCTTTGTCTTTCTCATAAGCCTTTTTATACTGTACCTAAAAGTTTAAGGACAAATTGCATCTTTAACTGTTAGGGATAAGAATGTTGTATTGATCACATGACGTTACCAGTAGTGTGGTACACGGTAAGTTAAAATGGAGACTGAGTATGAAAACTTACATTACTTGCAGCATGTCGGGCAGCTTTAGCAACAACAATAGGGATAGCATCAGGCTTCAAGTCATAGCCTTTAGCAATCATCTCCTGCCAGGCATACTTGTAGCAGTTCTGAAATTAAAAAACAACAAAAGACATGAACATTGAAAATATTTGACATGGATCCACTGCTTATTTACACACACAATTTGTTGCCTACAGCAGATGTCAGGAGCAGTGTTTTCCACCTACACAATACGCCTGGGTGGGCCGGACAAGTATATTTACTGCCTTCAAAGTATATTTCTCAATGCTAACTATTTATTTTATATTAGTTGGAATAATTCAAATGTTCATTTAAGTTGATCATATTTGTCTCAAGATCAGCATTGGCATTGGCCACCGAGAAAACTCATGTCGAGATCATGTCACGAAATCAATGAATCAAATTGTAGCTCTGTAATGTAAATACAAACAAATAGCATACAATCAATATTTGTACCACCGTCAATTCTGCGGGAAACACTGTAGAGAGGATAAAGACACACTGAGAAATTTTTCTTAGGTTGTGTGAAAATTACCTGACTGATGTTGTAGGCATTGCACCTGGCCTGGAGGAGCTCAGGGGTGTCAGGAGGCAGAGAGTACTTCTGATGAACCTCCTCCAGACCTCTCTTGTAGAACAGCTGGAAGGGAAAAAAAAGACAATGAGGGCATTGTGTGCTGTGCTGTAGACTCAAAAATGATCTTTGCAGAAAAAGTTTCAGAATTAATAGTGACAGTAGACTTACATCACTCCTCTGAAGCTGGTTGACTTTGGACTGCAACATGATGGGGTGGTCATCAATAGATGTGAAGGGGATTGTGTCTGGGTGTTGTCTGTATTTCCTCTGTAAGAAACAAGAATCATCAAAACATTATGTCACATCCTGACAGCAATCAGAGATAGACTTTTTTTTTCATGTGGGTCATTGTGCTACGGACATACCTCACTGAGGATCTCACCAGCTTTTTTTGCCTTTTCCACCTCCATGGAGCCATAGGGGATCCATGGAGTACCCTTGGTATAGCTGTTGTAGTCGGCCTTGTACTCATTCTGAGAAACAGAAACACAGGCCAACAAAATACTTTACATGGTTTCACTGGATACTTCACTAATCTCACAATAAGTATGTGAGTGAATGGAACTTAATTCTGAAGTCACTCTGTACTTACATCACTCTGGATGATTCTGGCCTTCTTGGCCAGGTCCAACAGCACACTGTCATAGGGAAGGAAGTACTTGGCACTGATGTTCCTATACCCAGTCATGCTGGCAATTGTCTGGGATTTCTTAGCCAAAGTGACTGACACCATATCCAGTGGTGTATGATACTTGGTCTTTATCTTTTCATAGTCCTTTTTATATTCACGCTGTTGAGATAAAGTCAAAAGGATAAAGGGTAAAAAAGGGTAGATATATTTACAGTATATGAATGTTTTTAAAACAAAACATTACCAAGTGCTTCATGTAAAAGCAGGATGGTAAAATGATATTGTATTGACAGAGAAACAGGAGAGAGCATACAAGGAAATATGCGCATGACTTACACTACTCTGGATTTTAGCCACATGGACAGAGTGCATCATCTTTGGATCGTCATTAATGCTGAGGGCTCCAACCATCTGCCCCTTATTCTTCTCATACTCCTTCTTATATTTCACCTGCAAGGAAAAAGGAATTTTTTATCAGTTGCTACAATAATAAAAAGTAATCCAGTGGCCTATATACCAAAAGTATCAAAAGTAACTGAAATACAAGTGAAGCAAGAAAGGCCAAAAACCATGCTGATACTGTAGCATACTTACGTCACTGGCAATGTTTGTGTGAGCACGGGCAGCAAGGATTGAAATGGCATCACCCTTGACCTCAAACTTTTTGGCTTTATCTTTCTCCCAATCGTACTTATAACAGTTCTGCAAAAAGAAAATAGCGAAAATAACAACATCTTTGTATTTTCTTTTTAAGTACAGCACATCCATTGTACTGACAGTAAAGATAAAAATTAAAGAAAATGAAGAAAATTACTAATGACTCTTCCATTACTTACATCACTGAGGTTAAAAGCGTTAACTCTGGACTGGATGAAGAAGGGATAGTCTAGGGGCAAACTACACTTGAACTTTGTTTGCTCATACTTTGCCTTGTAGTTTAACTGCAACAAAAGAAAAAAAAATGATTAACAAAGCTTGTTCTGTTCATAGCATCCTGAAGTGTTGTTTGGTTTTCTGTCACTGGAGGGCAATAGTGTGCCAGCGGGACTCTTGGAGATGTAATGATTGTCCCTTTCTCCACCTCCTCAGCCCCTTTCTGATCACAGGGTTTATTCTGGGCTAACTAAATGCTCGTTGCTATTTATACTTCAGAGAAATGGTTCTCCAGTTTCCATGGTGCCCAGAGAAGACAGCTGGGCTATGTGGATGATTGGGCACATTTTAAGGGGATGTGCATATCTTGGAGAATTTGATCTAGAGCTGATGATAGCAATTTACGTCAATAAATGGACAACATAAAAATAATAATATACACAACAATAATTATATGAATTATATGAATGGGAGCACAATAAAGAATTGAAAAACCAATGTTGATACAGTAGGTAATATTACTTCTATCATGACAGGTACTGTACCAATTTTAAATTTTTGATCCATTCTGTACATGTAGTAAGGTGATAGTCCATAAATTGTGCATACGTCACTTAGCTGTTGGGCGTTGATGGCGGCTTGAACCAGAACTGGCGAATCCACCACCTGTGTAAATTTCACTTTGTCTGGATGTTGCCGATAAGCTTTCTGCAAATCATAAGACAAAACCATTTATGTTTTTTTGTAATATAGGTATATGAGTACAGTATGTTGAACTGTAAAAAGGTGTTTTATTAGCCATGAGCACTTACATCATTACACTGCTGAACTTTTTTCTGAGCTTCATATTCAGGTGTAAGTGTTTGAGGGAAGAAGCATCTTGTTTTCATGTCTTCATAATCAGCTTTGTATGCGTGCTGCAAGGTAAAAGAAGGAAATTGAGAGGGAAAATATAAGAATATAATAAGTTCTTACACTAGTGCTTTAGAATGGAAAGGAAAATGTAGTGACTTACCTCGTTCTTTATCTCCTCAGCTTTCTGACAGTGAAGCATATAGACATCTTCATAGCTGCCAATGTAGTGGCCCTTCACCTCATTTTCATACTTATCTTTATAATGTGTCTGAAACCAAAAACAGTGTGTGAGTGCTGAAAAAAAGAATGAAAACGATAATGTTGTGATTTAAGTGTTTCGTCTCCGAGTATTCTTACATCATTAAACTTCTTAAGTACTGAGTCCATCTGAAACTTGGGCGTGTCACAGTAGTTGATACTGAAACCCCTGGATTTCTCATAGCTGGCCTTGTAAACTTTCTGCAAACAACAAACAATAAAACAAAAAAAGCACATATCAATTATGATCAACTATTCACACATCAGACCTTTTTCCTGGCTGCATAAAAGAGAGTACTGCATATAACGTCTGGATGCCTTAATTAGTACATCTAATAAGCAGCTCTTTTAAAGAACACTTCAAAGTGCTTCATGTCAGACATTGTCAAGTGTAAAGTCATTTCAAAGGTCACCCTATTTCTTGGTTAATCGTCTAACAAGAGTAATTGTCAAATTCATGCAGGCATCCTCTCTGTCTACACAAGAAAAAGACATTATACATTGTCATAGTGCTTTTGGTTTGGTTTTGGCTTTTTGAGCTTTTATCATTTGTTTTCCCCACAATGTTATCTATCATCTTTTATTTAAGAAAAATGTGTGTGATCGGAAAGTCCTTTCTGTGCAGGTTTCTTCGGACACATACATCACTGAGGATTGTGCCAGCATATCTGAGCTGCCTGAGGAGAGGATTCTCTGTGGCGGGGAGCGTGTTGTAATCAGACTGTGCCTTTGTCTTCTCATATTCCTTCTTGTATTGAACCTTCAAAACAGAAACATCGAGGTTACTTGGGTGAAAGAGAACAAAGTGTGCTGATCAGATCTATTCACATGGTTGATACATTGACCTGTAACATAACGCTTTTACTGTACAATCATTGTGGAATAAATTTCTTTGTTGTTCACATTGTGCGTAAACAGGTGGGTGGCAGCGGCTGAAAAGCATCTCTGCAGAGTTTGATATGCGGTTACTTGAGCTAAACACTGAATTTGTGCAGTACACAGTGAACCAAATGTAGATCTCTCAGTCATTCAGTGCCTATGTAGGCACAGTACGGCGCGTCCCTGCGTCAAGGTTAAACACAGTGAGTTGACTCACGCTCTGCTGTGAGACATGGGTCAACTCTCTGGCGTGTCTTCCGCGTGAGCTAGTACCTATAAAAACACTCCCAGACCTTTGTGTGTGTGCTCGTGTGGACTCACCTCACTGGATGCAATACGGGCCTTCTTGTTTGCATCGTAAACTGGCGTGTCTGTTTGCATGAAATAGATTTGGTCTTTTATATCCTCAAATTCTTGCGTGTATTTTCTCTGAAAAGAAAATTAACCAACAATTAGATACAGACAAATAACAAAATGCTACAACTAAAGAAATGTACTTTTGTAGTAGAAATTTCTTACATTGCTGAGGTTGTCCATTGCCATCCTGGCAGTGGCCACCTCAAAGTAGGGCGTCTCACACCATTGACCCTTCACATTTTTATTGTAATCTTCCTTGTACTTGAGCTGTGGGAAAACAAATACATCCAATATTAGAAGATGCATTTATAAAATCTTTATTTCTTGCTTTAGAGTAGTGTGGAGTGCACAGATACTAATCACTTGCTTATCTATATGTTTGAGCAAAAACTACAAGTTTGAGTTTGCCACAAATAGGCAACAAAGTATATTGTTCTCCTCTCTCTATATGACGCTGTTAGGACTTGCGCTGAACCTAACAATACTCCTGACGTGCAGCAGAATATGTTGGATTCTTCACAATTTCACACCATTTTCAAGTTTCCTTGGACAGGCGAAGACCTACACATGAACCTTATTGTGCCTTATTGTGAATACTGACTTCAGGAAGAATTGCTTACTATTAAGCTTAACAGTCTGGCTAAGGTACAAGCAACCTTGCCTGTAACAAATGATTTTGTCTGCATCTCTCCTCACGAGCTTAGTTTGTTCTGCTTACATCACTGCGCTGATTGTCCACTCTCCTGGCCAGCTCCACTTCAGGAGGATCAGCCAAAGAGGTGTATTTAGCCTTGCGTTCATTGTGACCCTTCTTGTAGTGAACCTGTGGGAGCACACAGAGTTGACATAAGTGGTTCAGCACAAACGAATAGACCCTGGAAAACACAGAAAAAGTAGGGCAAAGAAAAATGTCCCTGTCGTGGCTAAAAACAAATAATGCTATAATACAGTGGCCTTCTATCTCACCAATATGTAAATTGCGTAACATTACGTACATCTGCAATATTTATGGTAGCGTATAATTGGATCTTGGAAGTAAAAACGACTTACATCACTGAGAGACTCCTGAGCCTTAGCCACCCTGCGCAGCTCAGGGCTGTCACTGTAAGGGCAGAACATGGTCTTCTCTTCGTCCCATGCCTCAGTGTAATGTTTCTAAACAAAGTGTAAAGTGTAAAGTTAGTCCATATACACTAAACATTACAGATTTCATTTTTATTACCCAATGAGCAGACATCTAATTCAGTGCCTGAAAGCCACATTGTGCTTACTTTGCTAAAATTAGCAGCATTCTTCACAGCCAGAACGAGCTCAGGAGCATCAGGGGGCAGCATGTACCTGTCCTTAGTCTCATTCCATTTCTGTCTGTACAGAACCTAAAAGAGATCAGGCAACAACACTGGTGTTTTACAGTCAATATCAAAATGCATTTTTAAAATTTTTTTTTAAATTGCAAACATTGTTAAATAGTCAGGTAACTCACCTTGCTTAACAGTTCAGATACATGCTTGACATGAGATATTTCTCTAGCCTCACCATCATACAAGCTTGTGGTCCGAGCCTTATTTCCCTCCATGCGGTATTTAACCTGACGATGATTAATATTTATTATTACTCATGTCAAGAGCAAGATCAAATCACATTTAAGAAATGTTTCTTTACCCTTGATCTATTGCTGGCTGTTTGATTTAAATAAACACACAGAAGGGATTACAACCATGCATCGTTCGTTCCATCAACCCTCTAATCATCATTATTAAACTAATTGTGGGATACTATTGCCACAGTCTTCACCTCGCTAAGTTGCTCCTGGGCCTTCCTGATGCGAATCAATTCAGGGGTATCGGTGCTGATGGCAGGAGGTTGGCCTTTAGACAAGTCGTAAGCCTCCCGGTACTTGTTCTGCAGGGCAATCATTGAACTCAGCATAATAAAAGATTATTTTTTTTGATATTTAAGATTATTCATTTAAAATGAATAAGAGAGAGAGAGAGACTGAGAGAGACAGAAAGAGAGAGAGAGAGAGAGAGAGAGTTGTTTCTTACGTGGCTGAACTGCTCCAGCATTTTCTTGCTGTGGGCAAGGTAAGGAGTCATGAACTTGGAAGTATCCACCTTGGCCTTCTTTCTGACTTTCCTGGTGGGCAAGCCAGACTACAGGAGGACAGAAGGAAATACAGTTAACTAGCAAACTAAGAAAGGGCCTATGTTTCTTCTTTATAGCAAAAATATTAGCCAACATGACAAACTGCATCAGCTGCTTCAACTGCGACACAGCTGTCAATGTGACATTAATGTAAAGGGGAAACATTTCACCTAATTGACATCAATTTGTAAGTCTACATGATACACATTATATTACAGTAATTACTCACCTTTAATAACTGAAGTGATTGAATTGAAGACTAGCCAGGAGATACTAATAAACCACTTTTACATGGCAGTAAGCAAGTTAGAATTATCATGCTGGATGAAAGGTGACCCAGACAATTGAAATGGAGGCGACAAATACACAGGTGCTGAAAGCCTAATGCACAGTATTTACAGTATGAGCACATTGTGCTGCATGCAGTGTTAAGCCCAGCAATATGTATATATGAAGGTTATAGTTTCTCATGTATTGGGTGGTAAAGCCACAAAGAACTAATGTAAAAAAAAAACAAAAACAAGATGCTCAAGAAGCAGCTGTTTCTTTTTTGATGGCATAATGACACGTAAGACTGTTCATGCAAATGTTTAACTGATTGCTTAAAATAAAAACTATTCATTCAATGAGATAACCAGACAACAGAATAGCCATGGTGGCATGCAGATGAGGAAGGGGCTAATCCTTTACTGTTTGAACTATTACCTCTTGTATTCTTTACCTGAAAGAACTGAGTCTGTTCCCCAGTTACAGCCCTTGTTGATGTTGTTGTTGTTATCTGCTCAACGTACTACAAATATAGGACACACTGGGGTTTCAATAATGCCAGTAATGGGAGAAAAAGCACAGTATCTCTTTTCGATTGAGGGTGATTTTTCCACAGCTCTGGTGATCTTTATTAGGCTCTACTGAAACTTCTTGTACTGGATAATCATTGTGAAATCACTCGACACTACCCTTGAATCTAAGTACAAAACGATATCATCAGGGATCTTTGTTCTGTACTGCAATAAACTGATTCCTTATGTGCTCAGTGTCACTGAGTGAAAAGTCAAATCCTCAGAGGTGAATATTCTGTGATTAAACTGTAGTCTAATTAACCCTGAATTCATCAGAGGAACAGGAAGTATTAATATATTCCCTGTGCTACATGAGCCTGGCCACTCTAAATCTTTGATCCTCTCAAGTCTATAAACACCAGGTGCTCACATGACAATAATTCTATTCTTATTTATTAGTTCATAGCTCATTGTTCCTGTCATCAGTTGCTACAGCACACAGCAGTACACAGACTGTTTGGACAGCTCTATAATCTCCACGTCTGTTCACACAAAGCTCTGCTGGGTTTAAAGGATTGGTTTATCCAAAGTAGAAAAAACTTGTATCTGTCATTATGTTTAGTAATATCTGGCTATGCAAATAGTGGCTCTTTCATTTTAACACAATCTAATACAATTGTCCTTGAGTTCTTTGTCATCACTCCTGTACAGTGATTGAGAATACGTGGTGCTCACAGTACTGAAGAATGTAATTTAGAAAAATATCATTACTGTAAGCAGCAGAACAGACTGTAAACCATTTCTTACTGGAGGAAAACCCATATTCTAACTGTTAACAGTGTAAAATGATTGTGGAAAAAGATTCCGCGGTTGACATTTTGTCAAATACCGCTTTTATTTTCTTCGAGTAAAGAATATGGATATGATAGATGGATGTCTCAAAATCTGTGCGTCGTCAGGTGTTATAAAGTGTTGAAGTGAGAGAGATTTTCCCGCAATTTGGGAAACTATCTATTTATAGTGAAACATTCTAGGAGCACAGGCTACAGTAACAAACTGTATTCCCACACATAGCATACTGCTCCATGAATAGCATGTCTAACTTGGAGCCTGTCTGAACTACATTTGCCTCTACTTAAGAAGGAACATCGTGAAACATTGACAATGGCTAGAGCGGGTTTTGGAAGCTAACCAATTATCATTCAAGTCCATCAAAAAAAATCTAGGAATAACCAGAGCCGCAAGAAAGAACATCTCAATCATTTTGATTTGTAAGAGGCTTCGATATCTGAATCTCTCAGACAGAAGAGAACCATAGAGGTAGATTAAACACTCAACCACCATATTGCTACAAATCAACGCAAGAGTAACTTCCCACTATCTCACGTTACTTTTTTTTTTTTAAATATCTACCCGTTCTGATAAAAATTCTAGCACTGTGACCTTTACAGCACAGTCTCTTGGCTCCCTCCCTGTACAGTACTTCTCCTCCACTCCATGACTTTGCCAGTGTGCGGTGGACATCCACTTCTAAATGTGTCTTAATGCCAGGCAGAGAAATCTATACTCCACCCTTTTAATGACCTGAGAAGTTAAATCATTTAAATGTTAATGTAAAAAAAAAAACATGACCAGAGACATTTAAACACAAATAAAACTTTAAAATAGGAATAAATCCATTTTAAACTACATTTTGTGATAATATTTTTTCTCTTCATGACCTGTATAGAACTATGTTTCTCCTCATTCTGTAGATTAAATAAGAAGCCATCTTACTATTTGGTCAAAACAATGCAAATTTTCTCCACAGCGTGTAAATGAAAGTGCTAGTGAAATCAGAGTGTATTGATTTTGTGGGCATCTATCTGTCCCACCACTTCTTCTTAGTAAAGATGGTTAATTTTTGAAAAACAGTTGATATGTTATATGGGAGTTAAAAGATAGCCATAGCCTTATTGCCATGTAGGTTCAGATGATATTGTGGAGCCAATGATTAAGTTATCATTCACACTCCCCTATAATATATCAGCAACATTAAGTATGAATGAATACAAGGCAAGTTTTAATCCCGTTTCACTAGGAAATGTGGGATTAAACTGTTGGCCTTCTGTTTTCACTCTTCCATTGGACACTGACATGGAGACCTTCAACAACACAACAGTTCCTACACAACATGGATGAAGCATAAGAAAACATCCTGAAGTCTTAAAGACATGAGGGTGGATTATGTGATTTGGAAACAAATACATTGGTATAGAATTCTATAAGGAAAATGGAAACTTCAAGAAAAAGTCTGTATATAATCAAATCGAGCACTATCTACAATACACAAACGCCATTACATTATAGCAAAAATGTATTAAGATATGTATTCAGGTTATAGGTCTTATAAATAAGTAAATGCTGTAAAGTCATCTATATTGTGTGTCTGTCAATTGTGTAAGAATTATGTCACAATACCCCATTTTCTAATGTTGTGAGACTGCCTGTCATACTGCTAGGCCTCTGGTAAGACATCTGCACCCCGAACAGACACCAGAAAATGTTACAGTAAAATATTCTATCTTCAGTTTGAAATAGCTTTGATTTATAGTTGGCTGTTCAGGTCAATCCAGAACTTAAAAAACCATCAGATGTCTGCCTGAAACAGGATCCACCAGCAGGCATAGATGACCTGTTCCATTAACTGCTGACTGGAGGGGGTATCGTCACTAACTTATCTATTCATAGGGTCTGCGCCTGGACCTGCAGATCCAGTACATACCCTCAAAAGACTCAATAAAATGTCATATCAGTGACATTTCAATGATATCAATAATGATATTATTGCTGGAAATAACAGAATTGTATCATTTGATTTATGTAACCTAGTGAGAAGATGCCCACTTACCTCGCCAAAAATCTCCTCCTCCTCCTCCTCTTCTTCATATTCTTCATATTCCTCCCCAGTGTCCGTCATTTTGGGATCGTTAGAGAGGTTCTACACAGAATACAAATGACATCGTCAGGGATTTATTATTTATTAACTCCAAAAATGCATATCTAACAAGAAGGACTACAACACAGCAGTGTAAGGAATTATCAATATAAATTAAAAAAAAAACAACAACATATATAAATAAATTAAAGTCCATATTTGAAACGGCATGTGCTGGGCTTAGACAAGACAGAGACTCACGGACAACTGCACGGGAGATATTTTAGGATGCTGCCAGCCATCCCCTATTTAACCCAGTTACCTTATTCAAACAAACGAATAGCAAACAGCAAACACACCCTGGAGAAATATACAGTAAACACATGCTGATGCTTAACAACTATGCACACCATACCAGCAAAAGACTCCAGCAGTATTTCCTGACTGTTAGGAAGCCTCACTTGCCATCCACTAGGGTCTTGATAAACTGATAGTCCAACTTTGTGATTTGCCCCAATCCTAAACAAAGTAATAAAAATGTATGAAATACTTGGCAAGCTGTGCTACAAGTCTAAATCACTGGTTACACAGGGAGAATGGTGGATAAGGAAGGTGAGACACTGAATGCATTATTAACAGGCCTATGCTTTCAAATGAGTGACAGACACCCCTCTCCCCTCAATGGCCACAACACAGTTCAAAGAACTGTGCCTCCTGGCTGAAGGTTGGCGACAGCTGCCCAGCAGTGCTTCAGTTATTTGACATGTAAGCCAATGCCACATCCTGATTGGTTGACTCCGTTTAGCAAATGGAGATGCAATGCCTTCTGAGGCTGCAGTTTAAATATAGGATGGCATACTAACTACCTTTTTTAGTACTTGATTGCTTTCTCCTTAAAGATAAAATGTAATTTTCTCTGTAAAACACAATAAAGGTGGAACAGTTGAGGTAGAAGAACGAAATGTTCAGGTGCTGAGATTTTGGAAAGAAGACAAAAAGGCCAGACTGCTCCTGTTACTTCAGATGCATCCAGAAGTAATCCTGGTCAGATCTTCCCAGTGTCTTGCAGTTGTAAACTGTTTGGTTACTCCTTTAATGTGCAGCAATGAGCCTTAGCTCCTTATTTTTCAATTAGCTGTCCTCTTGGATCCACGCGGCCGCAATGGAAATTATTGAAGTCCAAGCAGACGAAAAGCCATGCAGGGCACAAAAAACATAGATATTTGTGCTTTTTCCTCCTTGTCTTTGCTTACCAATTATATTCAACTTAAATGGTCTCCCAAGCCGCCAAAGCCTCACCAGCTTCCCTCCAGAGAAACGCTGGGCGACAGCACACAGCTGCAGTTTCTACCCAGGTTATCATGTGGCCCACAGAGCCAATGAAAAGCCAGTGCTATCGGGTTGCAAAATCTAAATATACCTAAGTGATCCTTTCAGAAAAGAGCACCTGTTGAGGCCAATGCATCAGTGGTACAGTTATGAGGAAGGCAGTGAAGCATGCGTGGTGGGAGTCGCAAGAATACAAGAGTAAACCCCAACTACAACAGTACCACCCTGTGTGAATAAGTATGCGTTGGATGCGATCTTGTTTCTTGGTTAAAGGCTTTAACATAGGTCAAACTAGGTAAGAAGGTGATTAAGAGCCTGTGAAAAGAAGATGAGCTGGAGGCCTAGAAAGGGTTGTGAATGCCCACACTGTTGAGGTCATCTGTTAGTGGACCCCAAGCTGGCGAGGTAGTTTCAGAAATCAGGTCAACATCAAACTGTATGCAGTGTATGCAGTAAGAGATGTAATAAATCCCTACCGACAAATGAATAGAGATAAATCCTGCAAACAATGAATTAGTCACCGTAAACAAGTGCTCAAATTTGGTTTGGAGAAAGGTAGGATGTCACTGGGCAAGTTGGATTTTTGACTCATACTTACCTTTACTGTACATTTTTCCAAGTTTTTCCAAATAGGCAGCAATTCCAAATTTTGTCTGTGCTATTCAAAGTGGTAAATTATGACAATGATACCAATTACTAAAAAACTTGCACCAACAGATGCAGTATTATATGCAGTATATTCATGTGGTCTAGGTTAGAGGTTAGAGAAATCCTGTTCCACCTCTCGAGAGACCAGTGACTGATTCCCCGGTCCAAACATTCCAGTTAAAAATGTCTTTCTAGATAATTAAAAAGCTATGTCTAGATAACATACACCACACAGTAGAGGAGCAGAGAGGCCCATTACTAAATAAAAAAGAATGTATATGAATAAAATTAGGTGACAAATAGCTTCAACTCTGAACATGTAGATATGATGAGTCAACACTAACATAAAAATATACCATTTGTACATGTTCTCTTCAAATAATGTGTCACTATCTCTCTGGTGTATCATATCTTTACATTTAATCTTCATCAAAGGAGCAGGATGCTACCTGGGGATCAGGATGGACAGCAGCAGCTGAATGGCCTTCCATACTGTGATGCACTGCAGCTTGGCCCTCATTAACATCCCTGATGTTCTGATCTCGTCTAGTCTGCAAAACCAAATAAGTTTTTTTTTCTCATTTTACAAGGTGCATAACAATCACTATCACTTAACCTGTGGCATTTAGCCATGTAGGTAGTTTAATTGTCTGGTTTGTGACAAACTTTTATGTATTTCTATAAATGCAACATGGCAACTTTTCACAAATAGGAAAATGTCCTCTTGGACGAACTGACAGACTTTATGAAGACAGAGACTGGCATTTAGTGTCTGACATCACGGTTTGAATTTTACGTGGTCAGATTTTGAGCTCTCTGCGACCACGGTGAACCCTTGACGTTTGATTGCCTGTTAGGTGACCTGAGTATAGGCTTCTTGATTAAAATCCCTCAAATAAAATTGCAGTTAGTGCTATGGCTTAAAACGATGCTTCAAAACCTGGGACATAACACAGAGTGAACTGAGCTTTAAAAAAAACAAACTAGTTTTTTTATGTTCAAATAAGTTTAGATAGATTTGCAGCTTTTTGGAAATATTCACTGCGTTGCATTTCACGCTCTGAGAGGGTACTGCAGGCTTTTGGTGATTCTGGCAGCGGAAAGAACAACTTTCCAATGCCAAGGACACTTGGGTAGGGGACTACATGAAGCTTAGTCACTGGAAAAAATGACAGATGACCAGCGAGACTAGAACAGCTGCAAGAAAGACAACCACAACATAAACACTGCCAACTGTCGATCTCAGTCGTCCAACAACAAAACAATGAATTGTACTGAGGTAAGAGGCCCAAATTTAAATAAATTAAGATAGTGACGGAGTGGTGCTTATATTCTGGGAGCTTTTCAGTCCAAGACACATTTAACTTGACCTTTCAGCTCTGTAAGAACTAAGTGATATCTAAGGTGGTCAATGCTGGGGACGTACAGCTGGACTGATTGTTTCAGTCAACAAATGACTATAGTTTTTGGTATATGGTCTTTTGACAGATATGAACCATCTGTACTATTAAACACACCGTCTCTGTTTCAGAGATTATTAAAACCTCTACAAACAACTGCCAAAATATTAAGCTTTCCATTCACATGTATGGAGAAAATATAATGTTGACACATTAACAAAAATAAACTCTGGACTTCCAGGTCTTCCATTCTTCACTGTGGATTGGGGGCAAACACAAATTATTAAGGGCGTTGCTGCAGTCTACTGTATGTCAGTTATAAAAGTTTCCTGTTTTACCTTACCTGCTACAAGACCTGAAGGAATCAGCATATTAAACATTTTGGTGGATGACTAAAAAAGTTCTGCAGAGGTACATGGTTTGAAGATACTCCTCTGTAGGCTTGCTGCTCGAGAACTCGCTTATTACAGTATGAAGCATGAAGTAATGCAGAAAGTAAAACACATGTAAGGTTACAATTATGGCACATGGACCAGCTGTTGGATAGCAAAACTGTGTAAAGGTGACAAAGATGATCAGAAAATGTGAGGAAATGGTTCAAAGTGTCATTCTTGTGGTTTTTGAACCAATGCTCCTGGGTCAACTGCTTGCTGACTAATTCTTTGTATTGAAACAAAAACAGATCTGAGGACCCAGCTGAAGCCAAGGCACAATCCTATCAAGTGAGCGAAGACACTACAAATGACTACAATGCTACTTCTGAAACATATTTTGTCTTTGGTAAACTATGCAGCACTTTTTATTGTGCAGTGTTTCCTTCTTCTGTCAGCCACTCACTGTTTGCTGCTCACATTTATGAACTGGTGTCTTCTCCCTGTCATACTCTGGCTTTCTCCTCTATACTCCTGTGGCTGCCCATCATGGACCCTGGAAAAGGGGGCAGGGACTATGAGCTCATGTGACACATTCTGGCCCCTGAAGGACTTGTATAAAAAAAATAATAATAAAGATTACAAACAAAGCTTCATTTAGTTCACAAAGACAATCTAGTGAGTGACCCATACAAAATACTCATTCATAACAATGCAATTCATCTGAAACAGATAAAAACACTTTATTTCACTGATTATTCATAGGGACTGAAAGTAAGAGGGCATGTTGTGATGTGACCCTCCCTTCTGCATGTTTCAGTCACCATCAACCATAATTGTTTCAACATTCTGCTGCAGGCACCACGTTGAGAGTGAATACTGGGCTGTCCACACAAAGGGCAATTAAAACCACCACAGCCAGTATGGCAATACTGCAAGGCCACCATGGGCAAGACTCACACACAGCTGAAGAATAAGTCCATGTATAGTTCCAAGTTCCTTTGCTGACTTGTAGGTTTAGCTGAAAGGAAAACCGTGCAGAAATTTAAACTTAAATAATCTGAGTCTCTATTGTCCAATGTCTTCCATAAAAGGTCATGTTTCTTGTTCTGAGTTCAGACATCTTTTGTATAATAAATTATAACTGAAGAATATAATGTCCTGGCAGCGATCTGCTCACGTCAGCTTCACAGGAAAGAGGACAGGGTCATACATCAACTGACCTCACCCCCATCCTCATTACAAGCTCATGTCTGGAGGCCGAAAAGCAGAGAGTGAGGCTGCACTCTTGATCAAAGTCAAAGGTCATCATCTCACACGCAGCCTTGACATCATCCACTCAAGGCCCTGGCACAACCTGGAGGTAACCAAGAGATTGGGAGTGTCGCGGGGTAACAGGGATGTGGAAGAGAGAGGGACAGAAATGCAAAAAGACAGGCATTAGGACAAAAGCTCAGTATGTACAGGTGAACATTCTAAGTCATCCAGGTTTGATTATCCAAAGATTGAATCATGTCAACTGGACTTCCTTTTTCTTGGCTAGAAATGTTTCACTACTTATCCAAGTAGCTTCGTGAGTCTTCAGGATGAAGGTCTGAGGAAGTTGTCCTCGGTACCCAGTTGACATAATTCAATCTTTGTCAGACTCAGTATGTACAGTTTATTGCATTGACATGCAAAATAACTTAAAGACAATGACGTAAGCGCATACACAGTGTTCCTCACATTTTTACAAGTTGAGCAAGTGTTAAATAGAGTTCTCACCCCTCCCCAGTGAGCGCGCAGCAGGCCTGGATGTGCCACTGGTGATCTTTAACTGAGGTAAGCTGGAGGCTCTGGGAGATCTCAGCCACAGACATGCAACCTTTCACATCCTGCTTGTTGGCAAAGACCAACAACCCTGCCTTTCTTAAATCCTGGAAAGTAGATAAGAGACATCAAAAAGGAGATGCTATGAAAGATGAATTCTTTATTAAACATCATCAGGACTCACAAACTTAACCTTTATTCACACACATAACTGAAGGGTTTGCACTAGAGCTGAAAATACTGCTGTCATCTCATATTATCGAAGTTTTCTCGCTGACAGGGATCTTAAGCTGGTACACTCATGTTGTGCCTGTGCTAGATGCATCGGTGACTCCATTTCTTTCAGAAACTTTCAGTCCCTGCAGGAATGTTATGTTTATTTTCTCCAGTGGTAGCACAGATTGGCTTTGGGACTTTTCTCATGTGGTTAACTCTACGTATAAACTGATGAACTCTGAAATGGGTTCAGGGTTCCCTTGTATAACCACATTCTTCAATTGTCACTTTATCAGTTAAGCTTATTAGTGGCTCCTCGATGGGTAAGGAAACAAAGACTGCATAGGGAGAAAGACACAATGACTGTGTTTATATGCACTTTTCAAAAAAGAGTTTTTAACTCCAAAAATCTTTCCAAAAAAATTTTTTTTTTTTTCTACAAAAAATTTTTTTTTTTTGGAAAGAAATGCTTTCTCATGTAATCACAAAGAAGTGTACATGAATGTAAAATCTACGTACACATGGACACATGGAGCAAAAGTTTCATCTGATTTCTCCTCGATGCCTCGAAAAAAAACGAAAAGCTATTTATTTAGACCTTGACAAGGCAATTTGTGTCGGTTAAATTTTATGCAGAACTTTAGACTGATATATATAAATTTTTTAAACGAGGCAGCATTGTTCCCATCTGCAGCCTTTTGTTATGCACGTGTGCTGTCGGAGAAAGCTGATAAGAGTTAGCTGATAAGTTATCTGGACACATGGCAGAAAAATCTGCATTCTCCGGGAGAAGTCTACCTTGGGAAATCAGGTTTTCTACCTCAATTTCAGAAACCAGCTTTCCAGTTCACATGACAGTTAAGAAGTCAGCTTCCCTGAGCACAGTAACCTGGTTACTTAAGTCTATGTAAATACACTGAATGAGATAATTGCTCAGACATTGTAGCTGTGTGCTTTTGTGCTTTTGCATTTATGTTTTTATGTGAGTGTGTATGTAAGGATGGCTGGCACCATGTGTTTTGTTTCTTATATTAGGCCAATGTGTGTTTACAGTATGTGTTTTTATCCTTCAAACTCTCCTAATATGATTTATTTTAAACTGGCAAAAAGTAAAAGATGTGTTAATGACCATAATATTTAAATGTATGGGGATGCAAATTTAAACCTAAACCTAACATAGTATTATTAATGCACAGGTCGGACTTGAGTTTAAAGTTTAGTTTTATTCTGATGTTCTAATTTTTGTTTATATTACAATTGATTGCCCTTTTTTGCTCTCGACAACCACTGGGGCTATTAATTTTCCAAAGTTACTAGCTGCTCAGCATTTTCACTGGTCACAATTTTTAAATATTTTCAAATTTGATGAAGATTATTTAAACAAAGTATTGCACCTAAAAAAAAAAAATCAAACAAATAAACAAACAAAAAACCTCTCCTCTTCACTGGCATAATCCTACAATCTACACAGCGCTTCTTTATTGTAAAAGGGAAATAATCCAGTTACAACAAGAGGTGAGGAAATTTCAACTCTAATTAAAATTGTGAGTTAAAAGCATAATGAATAATTTAGTCAGCTGTTTGATTAGCTGCTAAATAGCATCATATGGTTTGCTCCAAAAACAAACAAACAAACAACATCAACTTCAACAAAATCGAAAACATGTCCATTTATACACATGGGTTTTGTTAGAACTTTTATGTGCCACCATATATCTCCTTTGGTTCACATCTCCACCAGGTTCTCAGCAGGGATGTGTTGTTTACAGTGTCACATGTCTTTGGTCCACTAGGCAACAGGCTTCACAATTGACAAATGTGCAAACAATGTGGGCAGGTAATGCTCTCTCTCGCTCTCTCACTCTCTCTAAAGAGAGATATATACGTTTCATATATGTGTGTTGTAGTAATAATATACATAGATGTATATTATTACAAGACACGTATACCTCGAGGAATAATTTACATCTATGACCAATATATGACCAATAAATTAAATAAAAAAATGTGTGATAAAGTAACCTGTAAGTATCATTCTGACTTCTTTTTATGATACTCACTTCGTGTGCTAGCATTCTGTAGAGTTCTTCTTTGGTCACAGAGATCCTTTCTCTGTCTGTACTGTCAACCACCACAATTACAAACTAGTCGAAAAAGATGGAGAGAATTAATTGACCGTTAATAATGACCAATAATGCATAGAGAAGGCATCTCAACTTTAAACACCATATTTGTTCTTGGTTAGCCGTAAGCACACCTGAGCCTTCATTACCTCTGTGTTAGTATAGTATGTATTCCACGATGACCTAAGGGACTCTTGGCCCCCAATGTCCCACATCAGAAAATGTGTATTGTTGACCACAATCTCCTCCACATTGCTGCCAATCGTAGGAGAGGTGTGTACCACCTCATTCATTGAGCTGTAGAAGACAAAAGAGGGGAAAAAAAGGCTTCAGTCTGGCTTATACAAGGAAAACTCATTTTAGTAAATTTATAAATGGACATATAAAGAAGTTTAGTGGAAGTAATACAGAATGTTTGAATACTTACAACTGGTAAAGAATAGTGGTCTTGCCAGCATTGTCCAGACCCACAATAATCACCTTGTGCTCTGAAAAGGATTAAAAGACACTTACAAAGAATTCACACAGCCAACAGTCACATTAGTGTGTAGCTAAGAGCTGGTGACGGACTGATTTATGAGTGTTATGTAAACAGCTGTGAAATGTGGTTAAAAGATGTCAGTTGATGCAGAACTGCATTGAAGGATCCAGACAACGGCCTTTTTTTGTGTTCTACAGTATCCTTCAGTACCGAATTGTGTAGCTTCACACATCCAGCATCACAGAGACATTGTGGTGCTCTGAACAGTGCACTTTCACAGCTACAGATGAGTTGGTGGGTGGTCTTAAGCAAGCTTGTAGAATCAGATTGAACCCAGCAGCAGCTGTGAAAATTGTATTATGTATGCCATCCCTTCAGTCTTTCCCCTCTCACACACACAGTTTTTTTTACTTATGAAAAAGACAACGAGATGTGACAGCTAGGATGAACTGCCTTTTACCTGTTGATGCATTAACGTGATAAATTCTGTATTAAGCTAAATATTAGGATTAGAGTGTCAGACACAGAGTACTTAAGCATGAGGAATCAAACAGTTGGCTGCTTTTCTATACATCTTTTGTAACATAAAAAGCCAGCTGTAATGATCTACAGCACAAAAGGTTCTTTCAAACAGAAAACTTTATTACATCATGTTCCAGATGCACAACATAGAAATCAGATGAGTTGTTATAGGCAAAATGTTAATTAAGGGAAACAGGAACTAGTCAGAGCAGGACCAAGTCCATATTCTTACTTTTTGTTTCTGTTGTGTTTTAAAGTGCGGTTTACTACTTCTTGTTCATGCTTAGTCTATGTGATTTTATTACTTTAAAAGATCTTGTAAATGGCTTTTACAATTTATTTTGGTAAATATTTAAAATTTGCAACTATGCAAACACTTCTATGCGTTGCAGGTCCGTTAAATTACTATGTATAGCTACAGTATTTTGTCACTTTTGATTTGTAGTTAGTAGGCAGCTGGCACTTCAAGTGTGATTAAAACCCCACTAAAGGTAAGGAAATGAAAGCTGCAAACTGAATTTCAGAAGATGTGGGCCTTATCTTTGCAACTTACAGCATATACAAACAGTACCCACATTAGACAACATACTAGACTGGATGCATAGATACAACAGCCAGCAACTACAGCCTCTTTTATCCTTGGAGGATTTTTAGAACTGGAGGAGGTCGGGGCAAAAACATCTTGTCTAGAAAAAAAAAAAGGGTCATGCAGGTGCAAGCTACGCTGCTTGTAGACGTGTTATTTAAAAACAGTTAACATAGTTATGAGCAGTTGGCACAGTAACTACATGGGTTTTTGGAGTCTGTTTTCTGTTTAGATTATTCTGCCATTTCTTATGTTTGGCTTAAATACTTCAATTTCTAGCTGTGTCCAACCGATAGCATAAAAATATATATAGATATTTGCAATGATTATTAAAATGATTTCCATAAACGAATAAATCATCCAATTATTTCCAAACATATGGACACATGGAATAGATAAACTGGAAAATCTGGATTCAAACTGAATTGTGAATTTGGCTGTCTGTCTAGAGTTACAGGCTATACACATCTTGTGTGACACTCTCCAGGTTCCTTTTCTCACAGTGAACAAAATACATGTTTTAGAAATTGGACAGCAACTTTAAATGCTTTAGAACAAATGGAAACCAGCAGCAAATCAACATTGTGGCAGCAGCAAAGTGGCTGTGTATTCCAATGGCTATACCAGTTTATCAGTCATTTAAAAGAGTAATGTTGGCTGCAAGAATCATTTAATTGTCACTGCACATCAAATAGACAGTAAATTTTCTGTTGGCATAATGTATTATTTGTGTCAGCACTTACAGTAGGTGTGTACACACCTGCATCTGGCCTCTCTTACACTTAACAGCTTATTATGCACAATAAGTGAACTCACCAGATGCACTGTAAACTCTGAATAAAAGTATAATGAAGAAGGTCGCAGCAATGGTTGCTGCTAAAATTAGGAAGTTATAGTTATTCCAGGACGTGAAGCAGTGTGCAGAGTTACCTGCATTCCTGACTTTCCAGTGGCAAGGTGATCTGATTACAGGTATCACAACGTCAGTATGATTCACTCTTGAGTCATTCATTGATCCTCGTTGGCCCATGCATTCTGCTGATGTGGCTGACTTCACTGGGCCATGTTTGTGTAACTGCCTCTAGTCACAACACCACTGGAGCAGGCTGAGCACTGGACCGTACGTCGGGAATCACGTTACACAGGTTTCGCGATTGCCCACATCGTTATCCGTTCACTGATTAAAAATCACTAGCGGGGGAACGACTGTGTTTCAACCCGTGAGAGCATAAATAATCGAACACTTGAGTTGGTAGAAAACACTGGGTCTGTCGGAAAACGGCAACATTCTTCGCCAGATAGACACATAAACATTTACACTGGACAACATCATGATAGCAATAGGATTTATTAAATGCCATGAGGAAAGCTGGTTCCCAGGCGAGTATGAACGGAGCACACTTGTCTTTCAAAGAAGGCCTTTTCGAGTCCATTAATTTCCCAAATGTTTCGACGGCTTCATAATATATGCCACGGTGCCATTCTTACCTTGGTGATTAAAAAGCCTCCATAGCTTCGTAAATAGTATTCCCATGGCTGACGATGAGGATTTTGTTGGCCAGCTTGTGAGAATCCGCTGTAACTTAGCCAGCGAGCGTTGATGCTATTCAGCGCTATCAACTTTACCTAGCTAGCTAGCTAGCTAGCTCGGTCACTACACAGACACGGAGCTGTCAAAACTCTTAAGTACCAGCGCCATACTTGCACAAATTAATCTTAATGTTGTTTCCCATAGGGTTTGAATTTCTACGTGACGGCTAATTTCCGTCCAAAATGCTAAACACTGTGGCTGTTAGCTCCTTGACATCAGCTGGCTGTTCAGAAGTGCGCTGAGCGACTAGCTGTCATTGGTGCGCATGCGTACTTGCTCCGTTAATGTGTCTCATTAATACACAGCTAATACAACATTGTATGTATGTTGCAGTATTATATATAATCAAAATATACAGGAAAATATATGTACTACTGCAAACCTTTGGAAAAGCAAATGTAACTCCTTTGAGATTTTTTTAAATAAGCCTTAGGCACTGAAAACCGACATAATTATTTACTGAGTTATTTTGGTTTTGTTTTCATTTCATAAACCATATGATTTAATGAGGTAGCATGTTACAGTTCTGCAGTGCTCGATTTGCATAGACTAAAATGTAAAGAACATGCATGCCTATGTTTCTTGATACAAGTGAAAAAAGTGCTATCCATACAACAGCATGTGGGAAGTTTATTTTCATTACATTTTTAAAATTACAGTGCACACAGAACTAATTAATGTATCATTCTCTCACAGGCAGTATTCAAATCTTTTTTTAAATTGTTTCTTATGCTCCAAAGTTCTGAAACATCAACAATAAAAGCTACTGTATGTGGCAGATAAGAACAGAACTGCCCTTGTCAATCTTTCCTGTATAACTGAAGCACAATGAGATTTCTGGCTAAAAAATTGGAAAACATATTTTTATTTACACAATGCAAGGATATCTGAAGATTGAATCATGTCAACTGGACTTCTTTTTCTTGGTTAGAAACGTTTTGCTACTTATCTAAGCAGCTTCTTCAGTCTGAATACAGCGGCTAGGGAACCCAGTTATAACCTCCAGAGTAGGCCTTTGTTCCACCCTGGCCTAAATAGACTCATTAAGGTGGGAGGTGGGAACAGGGTGGATTCATCAAGATGTAACAATTATGACCCTGGTGGATGTGTGAAGTGGTCTGAATCTTCACACATCCATCTTTCATCCATCTTGGGTGAAAGATTACAACCCTACCCCAATTACAACTCTAACCCCAAGAGCCCCTAAGATGGGGGTTGTTAGGTGTTGATGAGTGAAGTGGACGGATGGTGATGGATGAAAGGGCAGCATGAAAAATGGGAGACAGGTTGTGCCTGACACATCCTCCTGTGTTGAGAGAAGGATTCTCCATGTGAACATAAATCGCTTCACGCACTCTTCTCTCATACTATGTATTCTCTGTCCAAAATGTGGACATTATCATCCTCAAACGAGTGTCCTTTGACCTTCAGATGTAGGCACACTGCTGATTCTGGTCCTGAGGAGTCGCTTCTCCTGTGCTGGGCCATCCTCTTGTGTAGAAGCTGTTTGGTTTCTCCAATGTAAAGATCTGAGCGTTCTTCACTTCACTGGACTGCATACACCACGTTGCTCTTTTGAGCTGTCCTCAGGTTTTTGATGTACTTTATTCAGTCTGAAGAAGCTGCTTGGATACGTAGCGAAACATTTCTAACCAAAAAAAATAATAAGTCCAGATGACACGATTCAATCTCACGATAACCAAACCTAGATGACTGAGAATCTTCACCGACACAATACAAGGATATGTCACTAAAAGTTAATGATATATTAATCCTGTATTAGCTGTCAACATACAAGTGAATTTATTGGATTATTTGCCTTACATTTAAACAAAACTATAATGTAAAATATACGGCTAACGCATCGCAGCCTTGCCCAAGTGCTTTCTTATTAGGAGTCTAATGAAACTCAAACTGAACACAATGAAACTTCAGGAGGGAGCCAGTTTAAATTACTGCTTTATGTTATCTTTAAAAATTAGGGGTGATGGAAAGAATATTTTTAGTAGATGATGGAAAATGTATGAAAAGGCTTTGAAAGAAGAAATATACGGAATTCAATTTCATTAACTGAATTTTTAGACTGTACACATTTGGAAGCCCTCAGTAAAAATCATTCACTATAATCTTTCAATTTCAAATGATGTCCCGTCAAACACACGGCAGACAACAGTAGAGGATAAATGTATGGCATATAAAAAACATGCTGGCATGACCCTTATATTAATAATTTTGCAGTTAAAAGTAAATGATTAAATCTTGTACCAATAATTGACTCCCCATCAGATGGGCAAACACATAAAAGCTACATCTGTCAGCGCGCTTCTAGGTCTGAATGACCTCTCATTCCTGAGGTTTGAACTTTGTAACAATATCTGCATGATTTTAGTTGATTTTTTCAGTTTTAATATTGTTAACTACAAAAAAAAATTGGGCACAGGGAGCTACCATATGAACCCCGAAGAGCAAACAACACCACCGCCCATGTAACTAAACAAACAAACAAACAAATAAATGTTTAAAACTCTGGATTTGGGAACAGGCTTCCACAAGATCGATTACACTGAGGACAATGGCAAATACATTTGAGGAGCATTAAAGACTCATTGTATTCTGCTTGTACCAGTTTCTGAATGCGTGCAAACTGTTTCTGTGCTGATCATCACCACTAGATGCTCTCGCTGTCTGGCACTGAATTGAAGCAGGCAGTGACCTGTAATTACAGTCCTGGCTGGATGCTACAGTAACAGCTGAGATGGTGGGAAGGGTCCTGAAGAGCACACATTGTCTTCTGCCAGTGTACTTCAATCACAAGCCACGTCTGGGGTGTACTCTTATCAGGTCCAGGTTAAGGATTCCATTTACAACTTCTCTGCTCTTGTGCTACGTTCATATACACTCCCTTCCCGTGTTCACAACAAAGCAAGAGCAGGATTCTTAATTTTTAAGGTTCAAGTGCCTATTTGGCAGTTGCCTAGGCCAAAGAGAATATGAGGTACTACACATCAATACAAGATTGTACAAGACAGTCCAACGGAGTGTAGTAGTTTCACCATGTTATAGAAAAGCTGCCTCAACTCTTAGGTCCATGGCGGTTGTTCAGAGAGAGGCAGGCCCACGCTTTGTTTACTGAGGCCGCAGTTTAAAGGCGGTGCCTGGATTCCTGGCTGTAGCCCCCTGGCGATCCTCGGTTACGATGAGGCTTGTAAGAGTCCTGGTAGGGATCCTGGTAGTCCTCCTCCATCAGAGGCGAGTGGTCCCGACTGTGCTGTGAGCCTGAGGACAGACGGTTGCGATTCTTCCGTGCCCGTTCGTTATGGTAGTTCTCATCAGCAGGCATCAGGCTGCGACGTTGTACCTGTGAATTGTCTGTTGTTGTGTGATTGCTGTTCCTGTTTCTTTGGGCCTGTTGAAGGGAGGACAGACTGATTCTGTTTAACACAACATTTACCGCGACAGCTGAGTAGAATAAGTATGATGAACTTTGCATGTTAGGATTCAAAAAAGCAAATGCTGTGACTTCAGACTTAAAAATAACTTTTTGTCTATTTCACATGTTCACCTGAATGGCAGCTGGATAAGGAGAGAGAGCAGTGGAGCCCAGATTGCGTCCCAGCAGGGGATTGAGTGGTGTGCTAAGTGAAGTGTGTGTGGCACGCCAGTACGCCTCCAGGTACTCTGCCAGGTGTTCACATGCATCCTCCAGCTGGTTCTCATCCAGAATAATGTCAAACATCTCCTGAGGTTGTAAAGGAGGAGAGGAAAGTGTAGCTACTGCTGCTGAATATGGATTTCTTTTGCATGTTTCACACCCAACTAAACGGTTGCTTTTCCTACATTTAAAAGGATGTTTAAAGTTACTCACTGAAGGACATTGCGCCAGTTTTTCAGCTGCAACAAGCTGCACATTCAAGTGTTTACTTTGAGATTTCCCCCTCGATTTGATCAACCGCTGCAGGACCTGTGGGAAGCACACAACAGTTGATGAACACAAGGAAACAGCTCCAGTTATGCAAAGAACTACAAAGACCTACTTCTAAGTAAAAAGGCCACACTATTTCCTTTACTCTGTCTCTGTCTCTGATGACTTTCTGTTTTGCTGTGATTTCAAAGTGCACTCTAAACAGCACAGGTGCAAGTGTGCAAGCTTGGGAGACAAGTTTAAGCTTCCAGAATGACACTCTAACACAAGTAATAACATGCCTGTCACTTTTCCCATAGGTAAAACTGCAAGTGTGACAGTCATGCGTTCTGCTTCAGATTTCCCCTCACTGCTTGGTTAGGTTCTCTCATATTTCACACTGAAATGTAAATATCAAGGCATCGAAGCTGAAGCTGTCTCTGAGAGCATTTGTATTACTTTTAAATATCAACTGTAAGGTTAGTAGTTTGTGCCCTGACTCCCCCTGGTCATATGTGAGAGAGCAAGACATTGAACCCCCAACCTCAGCTGCTGAGGTTGCAATGGGCAGTGCACATTTGAGCAACTGTCCTAAAACCAGTAAAATTGGGGAGGTTTGCATCTGGTGATAAAAAAAAAAAAATACTGACATGTGGACCACATGAACTGCTGTGGTGACCGCGAGCTTACAGGATAAGCTGAAGGGAAAATATCGACAACGCGGTATGCTGCTGGGAGGAAGCAGTAAAGGTGAAAATCGACACTATCTAGCATCTCAGCCTTCAATCTTACCTTAGGCGAGGACACTTTAACGTGGACAATAATGGGTGCTAATGAGGTCTTGATGAGCTGTGCTGGATGGTTAATGGTGTCTGCATCCAACACAACCAGCTGCAGAGACCTGGCAAGCTCGAAGATCCTTTCTATTTCACTCTGGACCTCCGCTACAACAACACAATAACATATACAGCAGCAGAACATCTATGAAGCAATTACACAAAAAAAACCCACAAAAAAAACGTAAACACCTACAGTACAAGACATGCACATCATTGAGTGAGACAGTTCCTGTAGCTTTACCAAGGCTGGAGCGCGTGTTGGATCTCTCAATGATGGCCCTCTTACTGGGGTTGTTTAGTACTGACCTCTTGGCCAACGATATGTCTGCTGTCACTCTTGTAATGGATATCCTGCAACAATACAAACCATACATGTTGAACAGAGAAAAGCAAACTGAACTGAAAGATGATCTTTCGCTTTGACTGCTCACCTCCCATCAAACCTGTGCTTGAGGAAGTCAAACAACGCCTTCTGCATCATATCCGTCACCTAGGTTGAGGAATGGTGGAGAAAGCAGAGCGATGAGACGAAAAGGGAAGAGGAAGAGAGCGGAGCATGTCAAGCAAGTTATGAATACACTAAAGAGATAGACAGCGTCAACATCCCTATGCATTCTTAGTGAATATGCTATGAAGAAGCAAACAACTGGACTCTTATTATTCATTCTGATGCTGTTCACGCAGGTTGCTGCTGAGCTGGGTCTGTAAATTACACACTTGATCAAGCAGTTTGTCTACAGTGAGCATAGTGGCTTTGTGCTGAACAAACGTTTGCCACATTAAATAAAGTTATTAGGAGCTACAATGAAAGGCCAATGCTCAGGTGATAAATTGGGGCAATCACACTACGCAGCCTCCAATGAATGTTTGGCTGATGAATGTGAGTGGCACTCTGAGGCCTTGAACTGAAACAGAAATGTGAGGATTTCTGAGCAGAGGTAGTCGCTTCTGTTCATTCTGTTGATTTAAGGCCATAAATACATGGATACGTGATTCCAAACAGGCAACGCTGTGCCAGCTGTCACGCTGATTCGCTCAATGAGTTTGGCAGTGACAGAGTGTTGACAGCGGCTTCATGTCCTTTGAGCTAAAACACAGAGCAGTTGTCAGATGAAAAATTGCAGTATCGACTGCTATTTTATGTGTCCAAATCAACTGGACAGCAGTGGAAAGTAACTAACTCCACATACTCAAGCTGTTTTATGCTAATTCAGAGAGATATATTTTACTCCTCTGCATTTATCTGATAACTAAAGCTTTCAAATTACTTCTAGGATCAAAATTTGATCAGTTTATAAATTATGATATACCATTATGGATCAAACAACTAAATAGTTTATAAAGTAGACACTTTTCAGCTCAACCAGATGCAACATTAAAATGTTGTTTGTACACATATTATGTTAGTATTAATGCTCCAATACCTACAGTAGTAATGTAACACCATCAAGAATCATTTGGCTGCAAAATTTGCATTTACAATGTGCAATCAGAACTTAAGCACCATTTCAAATGCACAGTTTGTTTCTTGATTCCTAATGAATGATTTGGGGTATTACTAAATAAAATAATTATTTAAAATATAGCATTTGATACTTCCTCTACTGCTCCTCTACTACTGCAACTGCAAGTTTGATATAATGCATGACGTGATGCTTATTCATTACCTAATTTTTGATAAAGGTAACATTGGCGGAAAAAAAAAACATCACTAAACACATCAAATCATGTTGATCAGAGGCTTTATTACTTGAAGAATTGATTTGGCTTCTGTTGCTGTGGCAACCAATAAAATGTAAAGATGTCTGAGGTAATTAATAGCTAAGATGTGTTCTTCTTAAGGAAACACAACATGCTGTTTAGCAACTCGTCTCTAATAAAGAATGAGGATAATTTCATCTTCAGTACACATTATTCTCTGTTTCTAATTTCAAAACATGCTCCACTTTTTCATACTGGTGCAGTTCAACCAGATGGTTGTTACCACGGCAACACCAGAAAGGGAGGTGAGGACAGTGATTCCATGACAACTGACTCCAGCTCCCACCTGCCACCCCCTCCTTGGCCTTCTTTATTGCTTGTCTTTTCACTGGTAACTGATAATCAATGAGAAGTTCCACTTTAAATTCCAGAGGGATTAGTCAAAACCAACAAGATGGTGCAACTAAAGGCGTGAGTCAGCTCGGTCTTTGGTGCTAAGGCGGACTACACTGTGGACAGGTTTTATTACAGGGCTGACAAAATTACATTGATACAGTAACAGGTTTAGGGCTAACAATTAATCTAACTAACCTAGCATGTCTTTGGGCTATGGGTGGAAACCAGAGTACCTGAAGGAAAGCACACAGGGAGCATGCAAACGCCTCAATGAAAAGCCTTAGCCAGCTTTGTTGTATCAAATGAAGCTAAAAGCAAATGTTACTTACTCACTCACTATACAAACACACTCACCTTGAGCTTATACAAAAATATAGTAAATGTCTTTGTGCCATTTAATGCATTTAAATTACTAGGAATAGAAAACAGCTTTCTAGTTTCAGCTGTGGGTGTGAAGAAGAGGATGAATCAGATGGCTTTAGGAGCAGCAGTGTGTCCTACCTCATAACCTTTTAGGGAGGGTCCCACCAGGACAACAGGCCTCATGGAGGGAACCACGTCATACGGGGGGATGTGCTCAGCCTGGAGAAAAGTGAGAACATGCAGTCAAGCTTTGATATTATAAACAAGTGTCACCTACGAGTAGTCGATAACGCTCCATTTCCTACATGAAATATCAAAATGTATCTACACCAATAATTTAAGCAGTAGAAATGTTATTGCGCTCACGGACCACAACCTCTTGGTAGTGCATTCGATTCAGATGCACCAACTACTCAATGTAATACAACCTAAAGCCTTCATGCACATATTTAGTCCAGGCGTGTTGAATTCGGTTAGTGGTTTAAGGGAATATGGCCTTAGTTGGAATAAAATCAAAGCCTGGTCCACAATGTAAACATGTATCCAATAAAATACTTCCATGTCTTGTCTACCACTGCTGAGATTTATTGTGAATATGACCAGAACTACAGTAAAGCACATAGCCAGATTTTGTCAATAAAATATATGTTTTACTACAAAGTAAAATTTTCAGAAGAACACAGTTGGCTTAAAAAAACAATGACTTGATTTATTGACACATACATTGTAGTAAAATCGCTGGTACATCTGCTCCAACAATGATAAATTTAATAAATAGTCCAATTTTTTAAAATATTTTTATCACATTTTGAATGTAAACAAAGAGGACGCATACAACTGCGGTAGCATTTACCAGAGGCAGACTTCGAATAAGTGTGGGAAGAGCCACAATAACGTGTTCATTCATCTTCTGTATGTGTCAGAAATCGGGTGTTCACAAATACTACACAGTCTGCATCTGTCAAAACAGAAATTGGACAAGATGTCCAACATGTTTTGGAACTGCCCATTACTGGTTATCTACTGGAGCGAAATCTTTCCATCTCTGTCTGAGGTGGCAAACAAAACTACTCAAACCAGATCCAATTCTGGCTGGCGTGAAAGCCGGTGACACTGAGTTGTCAGCTAACCGTTATAATTAGATCTCTTTTGTTAACACTGTTAGTACATACAGGGATTCTATTAAACTACAAGCAGAAGAACCCACCAACACACTTGGCAGCATTAAAAAACACGATGTGACAAAAACGAATAATTAAATTTACAACAAGTGAGAATATGCTGATATTTGACATGGCAACCTTTTAAGCACACAATCTGTTGTTGATAATAAAGCCTCCTATGGTATCGTTCTTTCATGTATGTCCTACTATATTTAATTATTTGGGATTATATACTGTAGTACCAATATTTGTCATTTTTTGTCTGTATTAAAGCTACAATTTCTATAGTATTTGGCCGTTAAAAGTGTGATAATTATATTTGAAACATGAAAATAATAATGCACCCTACTCACCACTTTCTGTTTCTGCTTTCCTGAAAAATAAAGGAACACTCAAGTAAGTCAGTAAGTGCATACTTGTCTGGGATCAAAATATCACAGAAGGTGAATAAATACTCACAAATACAAAGATGTTACAGAGACATACAGTACAATTCCCTCTAGGAATCTGACCGCAGTGTTTACGCTCACAGCTAAATGGACTTGTGTGTTTGGGACCAACCTGCAGAGTTTGGGTTTGGCTTGAATGTTCCCGACACCATTTCTCCAAGACTGGAGGAGGAATTCCCACTGGATTTACTGCTACATTGATAAGAGAGGATAGAAGGAGGATTGTGTTAATGTGAAATCCAGCAAGAAGTCATCAGTCAAACACTAGCAGCCCCTAGGAAACAGACAAACACACAGAATGTCTTCACACTACAAAATAGATAAAGACAGGAAATATTGTTTGTGTTTTCTTGGATGGATAGAGCCTATTAGAAGTGCTGATTTCCCTCCTCAGCTCCTCTCGCATACGTACTGGCCTGTTTTGTTGGATTCCGTTGCCAGATTGTCTTGTACCATGAGCCTCCTACATGTTTTGCTTGTCATGGGCTTTGGTTTTATGCCATCCTGTTTTGCTACATGCCTGCCTCACCTGTAGCTGTTACCTGCCATTCTACCTGACAATATGCTCTACCTACCATATGTTGAGTTAGCAATGAGCTACGAGACATTAAGGTAAACAAATATGGAAAATAACTAATACAACGAAAGGATATACTGCATTGGAATGAATCATATTTATTTACATGAATAAAAGCTCCAGTGTGCTTTTATTCCCGAGGCTACAGACTTGTTGTAATTGATTCCAAACCCAAAAATGAATTTACTCAAGGTGACATCTTTTCCTATAATAACTGTAATTGAAGAAAGATGATGGCATTTAGCTTTTCTTATTTTCCTGTTTACTCTAACTGATAGAAAAGTCTCTGCTGGCCACAGTCCAGACACACCTCTGACAGTCTGGGCCACACAACATAACTTGGCTTTCTTCCACCTGACTTCCTCCCTCGCTGCCGGCTCTACTCATATCTAAAGTGGCTCACTCCTTGACAGGTGAATCCCTCCAAGCTATTCCATTGATCCCTTTTGATCCACGTGTCTTCTCTACAAAATCTGCTACCGCGTCTACATACTCTCATGCAGCGGTTCTCATGGGGTCCACTTCTACTACTCACCCATGGAATCGCCCTCTCTTCTGCTCCTGCTGAAGTCGAATGTTTTCCAGCTTCAGGGGGCTGGGGATGAAGCCGATGTCACAGCCCTCCTTCACCAGGCGGCCAATCCACCAGTCATTGTTGTACTTCTGTTAAATTAAGAGATAAAAATTAAAGAGCACATGTCAGGAAGCACAATATGGATAGAAAATGATGACTGAAGATGAAGAGAGACAAGAATATTTTTTAGAATTTCTCGTAATGTTTTTTGAATGAATTCCAATTAAGATAATGATCCAGGAAATTCCCATTTAAAAGACAAAATATCTTTAACTTAGCACTGCAATATTTAACAGCTTTATGTGAAAATACACCTGCCTTAAGAGGAGAGAAGTTTAATAAAAGGCTGACTTGTTAAAGACTGTTAGATACTAAAGTCTCATTAATTTCCCAAGTAAGAAACAAAAAGGTGAAATCCAATTGTGGCTTCCATTTGTCATAAAAACGATACCATCACTTCAATCTGCAGTAGGGCAACAACCTAAATTGCATTGCCAGATTTATAAAGAACATCCTTCAGTGGGACATTCTGCAGCAGGTGGTTTGAAAAAACTGTGTGCGCACCTGCACCTGTTTATTGAATGATGAAGATAAATAAAAGCTACTTACCAATTAATACTGGACAATATTGTACAAGTAGTGAGGCCACTAATGACGTAATGTGAAGCCAACTACCATCACTTTGTTTATCTGCAGTTTAGTACAGCAAAACCTCACTAGTTTTGGATTTTAGGACTAAAATATACTATTTTATTGGACCGTTGTCATTAAATTGAGGTGAAATTTTGTAAGTCATGAAACAGAAATCGCATACAAGTTCCAACAAATGACAAAATCTACAAAATATACAATAGCTGGTATAAAACTATCCACAGTACATGTTTAAAAACTAGACTGAGCAGACTAAATTTAATCTTTAATATAGTACCATAGAGTAGGTTACATAGAGCTGGATGGTGGCTCAGATGTACCTCTTTGATGTGGAGGAAGTCCTTGGCATCAAAAGAAACAGCCGTGCCACCAACAGGAACATCCTCATCCAGCGCACCACAGTAGCTGACATTAGTCCTCACAGCAAACGCCACTGATTTAGTCTGTAAGACAGAAGGGAGGAAAAATTCATCACAGCAATGACGTAGCAACATGAGTGGTGATAGGTGAATGGAATTACAAACCCCTTTAGTCTATTACAGCATTAAAAAATATAAAATCGATCAATTTTAATTAGGAAATTGCTCATAACATGAGCAGAGAGTTATTACAGTGCTCATGAAGCTCCAGCATCGTACAGAGATTCTGCAGTGGTGGGTGGGGTTGGGAGCTGCTATACAGATGCTATTTCAGACCTCCTGACACAGGTAGCTGCCAGAAATCAGCAGGGGCAATAAGTTAATGGCTCAGTGGTAGTGCATATTGCTGGGATGCAGAAGGCAATGGGTTCGAATCCTAGCCCACCAGGTGTGGCCCCAAAATGGGAGGGATGCGCCAGGAAGGGCAGCCGGCGTAAAAACACATGCCAAAGTGTGTTTTTGTGGTGATCTTACTACAAAGCTGCAAAGAGCCAGAGTTCTTCTTAACACTGCTGGTGTTTGCTAATAGTACTATTAGATACATTTACTGTAGCTCTACCACCACTACAGAATAATAATTATAGTATTAGTAATAAAAACTACCAGATAAAACCGGGTATTTTTGTCTAATGAAGTTACTAAGATTTCCAACAAAACCAAGACACATTTTGTGTTACTCTAGAGTCCTGCTTACTGCAAAAGTCTGAAGATTTTTTTACAGAAGATGTTCAAATGTCAGTGTATGGAATAGACAGGTGTAAAGTCAGTGAATCAAAACAAGTCTTTCCCAAAACTCAAAATACAATATAAACTGCCTGCATTACTTTGTTTTCTTTTGAGGAAAATGGAATATGTGGTTACTCAAATCATAGATACGTGTTTTCACCCCAACAAAAAATAATAGTGATAAATCTACTTTGTAAGTGTTTAGCCTAGTGTCATCAGAAATAAGAAATCCATCCTAAAACTACAGAACAGGTGTGAACATGTCATGTCTTAACTGCTGGAGATTATCTGTGATTATCTGTGTTCTGATGTAATATACTGGACACTGCGAAGCTCTGTCCTGTAAATAGCTCCCAGCCAATCTGACCTTTGCCCTCTCGAGCTGAACCGTGGCCTGCTGCTCCCTCTCCTGCCGACCACCCTCCTTCTCCTCTTCCAGGGACACATCCGAGTCAGACGGTCGGCTTGTGTAGGAATCAGCTGAGCCCTGGTGGAAAACGGGACGCAGACGATTAACATGTTAGAAAAGGAGGAACACAAAGTGACAACTTTCTTTATGTGATGCAGATTCAATTCATAGAAATGATAATCAACAACTGTAATGCATAATTTGATACGTCCTACTTATAAGGAACACATTTAAATGCTAAATAATGCAATTAGATGCAGAACATAATATGAGCCTGTGTCTTAAACCTCAGAGACCAAGCAAATGAAGGAGTGGGAGGTTACAGAAACCCAGGTGTGTGTGTGTGTTTGTGTGTGTGTGACATGACTAGATGTATTCCTCTCTGTACAGGATCAAAGGCTGACAGATTAAAGATGGAGAACCGGCTGGAAAGCAAAGCTTCAGCAAGATGGTGTTTTTACAGATAAAATTAGCAGCTCCACGGGAAGACACAGTACTCTGTTGTTGGGATGTTAACACAATAAGGATGTGGACTTAACCACAGATACAGATTTACGACAGCCTAAATAAAATGTCCTATTAAAGTGTTGTTCAACCACAAGCCTCCGAAACAGCTTCACTGATCTTTGGCATAGATTATGTCCTCCAAGTCTCTGAGCTCTACTGAAGGGATGAACGTCACCATCTTTCTTTATGTCTATGTCTGAAAACATTTTGGTCATTTATAATTATTGGTTGTACTGTATCTAGGACTCAGTGGGTGTTCTGACCCCCTAACTATTCAGTCCCATAGTATCACTATCACTGGTGTCATCTCCTACCTAACTCACCCAGTCCCATACTGTACTTATTATTTTTATTAATGACACGGTTAGAGGAGCAGTAAAAAGGCCCACCCACTACTTCAAGGCAGAGAAAGACAGACCGAGAGAGAGGAAGAAATAGTGATCCAGAGAGACAACATCTTTATGACCGACTAGCTGAGGAAAATGTACAAACATAAACAGAAGCAACAGTGGATGCACAGACAGGCAACCGGAGAGCGAGTTTCTCCTCAGTGGAGAGAATTATTGCGGGGCCACTATGGTCTCAAGGCTCCAGCATCGTATGCAGCGAGTTGTCCACCCTGCAGTAAAGGGTTGGCGCTGGTGAGGAAAGGCTATTTTAGACCCCCTGATGGAGGCATAAGCAGTGATGATCACACCATATCTACTGTGCAGCACACAACAGGAGCATAACTCTGTGCTGACTTTAAAATTTCACCTTAGGTAGATAAAATAAAAAGAAACAAAGCAGCAAACGCAATGTTAACGTCAGCTTAATATCACAAGTATCATTATAAATTCAATGCTTTGACGTACAGTTCTTTTCAGCATTTTGTATTTAAACTGTTATGAATCTGTACTCGCATTGAAATAAAACATAAAAAAACCCACCTCTCAATTCCCTACAGGCTCCACAAACCAAATATTGAATACGATCGACAACATTTCTAAAGTTGTTTCAATTATACAGCATAAACTAAACACCCTAACCTTCATGTATTGCAGTGCCGATGTATTTTATGACAAATGAGTGTATACGCAAATGTCACCCTCACAATATTTTACAATGGCACATATGCGCATTGAGCAAAAATCATTTGACTTTGCCGACGCCCTCGAAACACATGAGCAGGGTGAATGTGTCAGTGAAATGCTACTTCCTCCTGAGCGTGAAATGAAAGGCACACGCACGCTTGAGTAGGGCCTTGTGAGTGGATCCCTGGCTAATGGACCTGTACTATAGATCCATCAATCCAACATTTTCAAACACACTGCTGACTTAGAGTACGCTCACATTGTCCACACACAGCGATGGTGCATGTGTAGCCATCTTGGCTCTGAGGACTTCACCTTTGGCAGACCATTACTGTAGCTGTTTGTGCTCCCATGTGGGATATCTGGCCTCAGGTCCAATTTGTTACAACTGCCTCAAGTAATAAGGGCTCTGTGTGTTATGTACAGTGGAGCTGTACACATAAAAGTGGCATTTGAGTTTTTTTCTTTAATGCATCACAATAATGAACAGGTACAAATGGCCGTTCTGCAAACTGCTGCAACAAACAGAGGGTTCATAATTCAATTTGCAAAAATAGTAAATGACACAGTATATGTCACTGCAAGGCATTTTAAAAACAGTAGCATTCCTATGCTTTACCAGTACATCCAAACGGAAATTTGAAATACATGATTATGCTGTTGTTATTGCAACTGTAATAATCAGTTGATTAATCATTTTTGAGAGGGGTTTCTGCCTTTACTGAATAGATCCAAGTTAAGAACTGCTAGGAAACAGAGGAGAGAGATGGGGTGGAGATGCAAATGTCCCCAGTACTGCAGTTACATGACATGCACCTTATCCATTTTTTTTTTTTTTTTTGCAGTTTTGGGCTGATTGTAGAACAAAACAAGATTGCTTTATGACACTGTGATGGGCAAGCTAAACTTGTTTTGGCACGTTTTTATAGACCTGCTTTCCCAGACCTAATTAGTGTTAACATACTGGTTGGTTTTAAACTCCCGATTGCATGTGTTGTCTACACCTGTCCTCAACTGATGTACTTGCAGAAGCATAGAACAACAACGTACTGAACAACAATTAATAGCTTAACTTTAATTTATTGTAATTGACTTCCACGTAGGTTAAGCACATCACAGCCTCATTTTTCACTCCTTCACTGTGTTAAAATCACTATATAAACAGTGGAGGTCTGCTCCATAGGCAAAGAGCAACAAGCTCTCTGGGGGCCAAAAGCTAGTTAACTGCTCATGCTTTCATGTACAGGCTCAGGCAGTGCATTGTGAATTGTGGCCAGAAGGCTGCCAAACAAAACATCACCCCCCAGGGTCAGGACTAGAGAATCCCTTTGTCACCAACGAGAAATGAAAGGAAGGTCTGAACGATGAGAATGAGCATGGCTGTTGCTACAGCAGCATCCACCACTGACACCAGTATCCTCAGTGATTCATTGGCCACACGGTGTGTGTAACCTGCCTGTCTGTTGCATTTTCTAAGATTCTTTGGTTGCCAGTCCGTCCGCCTCTATCTGTCAGTCAGTCCAAACATATTTGTTGGCCAGCTTCTCTTGCCTTCTATTTGCAGCGACAACAAAATCATTTTCAAAGGCATTATAGAAACACAGGAGTACTGCCATTTTCCAACTGCCCATCCATATCAAACTTATATTTAGTGGCTTGAACAGGGTGCATTATATAAAGCTGCACAGTGCAAAAGCCATGACATGAACCATGACAAAATACATGAATATGTTCATCAATTTTAATGACTTTTATCCTTTTAACTGCAACCATCAAAGCAGTAGTCTCTGGGTGACACACATTAAGAGCGGAATTACAGCACTCTGTACTGCTTACTACAAACATGGTTTTCTATTATTTTAGAAACCACCGGCCACCAAGAAGGAGACGAGCTAACACATTGTTGTCTTACTGTTAAGAATGTGTCCTGTTTTGCTTCAGTAATAAAAAGCTTTTTCAGCAACAGGAGGAACGTTTTATTTTCAGTTGTGCAAAAGAGTGAGCTTTGCTACGATGACAAAAGGCATGTTTGGAAGGCTGAAGGTGAGGCCATGAAGAAGAACATACCTACCGTGCCTACTGTTAGGAACGGTGGGGGTGGCATCATGCTCTCAGGCTGGACCTGGTGCACTGTACAGAATAGATGGAGGGATTACCTCAGAATTCTTCGGCATAAACCTCGAACTATCCTCTAGATGGTTAAAACTTCAAACTAACACAAAAATGTGTACCCTGTGCTTACAGCAAATGTCAGGTCTGTGCTAGAAAAGCAGTAAATGTAATTGAGCTCCAACAATTCTGCCAAGACGAGCGGGCAAATATCCAAACCGAGTTCTGCCAGAAGCTTGTTCATTGCTAATAAAAGGTAAAACCTGCTGAGGGACAGGTTTCATGTGCTGTGTAGTTTAGACCCTGTTTGTGTAATTTCGAGCCCCAAAATATCAAACTCTCTGCTTCACATTTTTTAAGGGTTTTGTCCAGTCCCTCAGAAAAAAAAGAAATAATTTTCTTTGTGTACTGTATTTAGCTTTATATACTACAGTAAACGCCAATTTCAAAGAGGTTGTGACAGTGTATAAAATGTAAATAAAAACAGAATGCAATGATATGCAAATCTCCTCAACCCATATTTTATTCACCATAGAACAAAAACAACATTGAGATGTTGAAACTGAGACATTTTAGCATTTCATGGAAAACATTAGCTAACTTTGAATTTATGTCACCGACACATCTCCAAAAAGTTGGAACAGGGCGATGCTTACTATTGTAGCATCCCCTCTTCTTTTAACAACTGCCTGCTTGGAAGTGAGGAGACCAGTTGCTAGAGTTTCAGGAGAGGAATATTGTTCTGGCTAGAATCCTGGGCCTTTGTTGCTAGATTCTCTGTTTTATGATGCACCAAATGTTTTCCATAGTGAAAGGTCTGGACTGCATGCAGGGCAGTTCAGCACCTGGACTCTTCTCCAATGAAGCCATGCTATTGTGATGGAGGCAGGATGTGGTTTAGCACTGTCTTGCTGAAATAGGCAAGGACTTCCCTGAAGGAAACGTTGTCTCGATGGGAGCGTATGTTGCTCTAAAACATCTATGTACTTTTCAGCATTGATGGTGTCTTTCCAGATGTGTAAGCTGCCCACACCACAGGCACTAATGCACCTCCATACCATAAGAGATGCAGGCTTCTGTCCAATGATAACAAGCTGGATGGTCCCTCTCCTCTTCGAAAAACACAGCCTCATGCTTTTCAAAGAGAATTTAAAATTTTAATTGATCTGACCACAGAACAGTTTTCCATTTTGCCTCAGACCATTTTCAATGAGCTTTGGAACACTCCTCAGTTTCAACACCTGATATGTTGTTTATGTTCTATTGTGAATAAAATATGGGTTGATCATCATTGCATTCTGTTTTTATTTAGGTTTTACATATCCTCCCAACTTTTTGAATTGGGGTTGTACATTTGATGGCATTCTGTGTAGATGGTTGGCTATCGTAAAGCTGTAAAAATCCTCATAAATGTTCCACTAATTAAAACTTGGTGATGCTTTGTGCTGTCAAACTAGTTTGTCTCTGGCTCGTCAGGTTGAGTTCATTCTGCTATCACGTCCACTTTAAGGTACAGCCAGCTGGCGGACATATGGACTCCTGCAAACTCAGCTAAATGAGGTGAAAAATGGGCCTCAGCACAAATGTTTATCTAACAGATAAAGGCACAGTCTGTCGGCTTCGTGAATGCTGTCACATACTGTACTCTGTCCAACACAAGCCATTAAAGGCATCCATCCCTCTAAGTAAAAGGGGTTACAGAGGTACATGCACAGTGTTAGACATGAAGCTTCAGTCATCTCAACATTTACCTAGAGTTGGTCATTCCTGCGAGCAACGGATCCATAAGGCCAAGTTATAATACTGCAATTATGGAAAACGCTAATGAGGTGATGTTCGGGGCAATATACCTTTTCACCGTCAGTTTGGATGGTTTGGATGATTTGGTTTCCCATTCCTGTTTCAACATGTTGTTTTTAGTTTTTGTTTTTATTTACAATGATAATAAAAATCATCTTGAATCATGTGGACACAGCTGGAACAATGTGGGCCTGTGCTAAAAAAAATCAAGCACACGGGAGCAGGTTAGTGCTTACAGTACAAAGGGTTGCTGGACATCTCTGGCTTCATCAGCCACTTTAACAGCAGAACTGATCCCCAGTTGCATTTTGTGTCATGATCTGCCATTTACATGCTCTAATAAAGTGACAGAGGAATGTGTTTTTGACAAACAGCCTGATCATTATGACTTAAATTGTCACGTTTTAGACTTTGTCTAGTCAGTAGTGTGGCTGCCTATTGACCGTAGGGTTGGTGGTTCACACCTCAACTCTTCCTGTCCCTGGACACTAAAAACCCAAACCTCCCAACTCCAGCCGTGCAGTGTATATCTGAAGGCCAATTCCAAGCCTGGTAAAAAAAAATTGGTGAGGTTTCCTGGTATAAATATCTTCCAAAATCAATGTCCAGACCTATAAGCTGAAAGAAAAAGAACATAAAAGACTTGGGACCCAAGTTCATGGAGCATGTACTAATAATCTAAGATGACCTAAAGACACGTGACTAGACTATGTGTAGACTAGTAGTTAAAACTCTAGAAATTACTTCTGAAATGGGCCATCTGGGTAATGCAGGGAAACCTCTTATATGGGCACTAGCAAGGCCACTAACATGCAGCAATGGACACTGAGAGGATTAACGCCTTTGTCCAAGGTTTCCAGGCGCCTCTGCTAATGATCCACACAGATCCATGGGGGTCTTTTGCTTGATACAAATAACTGTGATTTGCAGCCTCGTTACAAATTAAGTCTATCACTTCAGCACTGAAGAGAGAGGCAAACGAAAGCACCACACCGCTGCCCACTATAGCAGCTTCATGTTTTACTATGCAGAATAACTAAGGGGATCAATACAGCACTTCCAGTTTTAGCAATTATACCAGCAGTAGTAGTAGTAGTCTCAAAAGATATGATGATACAATTCAAAGTTAGCAGAAAGTTGAGCAAGGGGTTGAGCCGGGGATCAAACAGCAAACTCCTGAGGTGTTTTATTCAAATTTTCCCAAAGCTCTACATAAACATATGTGGTTATTTTAAGACAAGAGCATTATGTCTTTGTTTGTTTCTTGTATTAGGCAAAAAACTTCATGCAAATGTGGTCATTTAAGTTCTGACCCACACAGTTAATATTTCGGAATTTGTAAACGTCTGAAGTACAAAACTGATGTAATCCAGCTGAAGCTGGGAGAAAGGGTTCAGAGGATGACATACTGTACATTAGAGCTCAGATCCCAACGTTACTATCCAGTGCACTGATAGAACACCACTGTCCCTCTTTACTGTCTGTGTCCTGTCTCCACACACACACACACACACACACACACACACACACACACACACAGCCAATGATTTGTTTATGAGGTTATTATCTAGGAGTGTCAAGTGGCCAGTCCTGAGTCCATCGTGCCACACTCAAGCCTTATCTATTCAGACTCCCCCGCCCCCCGGCCTCTGTGACTATCAGACTCATGCTAAAAGGCTAAAAGCATTTTTCCTTTGTTACGTACACAGTCACTAGAAAAAGCACCCGGAAGGTGAAAGGCCAAATGTCCGTATCCAGAACTGAAAACCACTTTATCTAAACATGGGCACTGGGCTAACAATAAACACATAAAACTTAACTGCTAAGGTTTAAAAAAATCCAAATTACGATGCACACAGAGTCTTTTTATACTTACTAATCAGTCTGTGCAGCTGGTTTACTATCTGTACTTGTACTTTGCATAATAGCTTTTGTAAAGGTGAGTCATGCATTTAACAAGACTGCAAAATGTGCAGAACTGTTGTAACTGGGGTACATCATTCCTGCAAGCCAGGACTGGGACTGTGCAATTCATCTGTGAGATGTGAAAATAGGCAATAAAGCATTGATCCATAAACTGGACAGAGATCACAGAGATACTGTTAGATAATTGTGAAAATATGGGTGGGAAAATTGAAGTAACGACACTCACAGCAGCAAATTTCAAGGTACGATTCATCATTTTTCGTTTTCACCTTGCTCTAAAAATATATTTACATGATGTGACGAAACAAACATCTCTGGAACAATCGATCTCTTGACGGGAAATTGTCCAGCTGCATGAAGATCAAACACAGCGAACACACATTCGCAGTCAGACAAAAAAAAAATGTGTTTGTAGCTCATTACACATTCATAAGTAATCAACTGGAAATGAGTCACACAAGAGACCTCCAGGTCATTAGAGGTTGAGGATGCAACAACTGCATGTGTTTCCCGACTGTACCTGTTGCCTCAGACGCTGCTTGGAAAATGTCTCACTTCCTAAATATCCAAACACCCACAAGGTGATGGCAAAGACGTCCTGTGTAGTACTGCCAATGCTGCCGAATGAACGAATGCATTTTAATGGGTTTGATGAAAGCAGACCAGTCAAATAAAAAAAATTAATGAGTAGGTCTAAATGAATCACACAGCATCAAAACAGACTGGAGTAGACAGCCGCCTTGGAAATATTCCGATTTTACACCGAATCCATTTCCTGAACAGTCTGCGGAGGTAAAGAGCCTCATCCGTTATTCAGACTCATAATAATGGAAGAATACACATGATAACAGTTGACGCAACAGGAAACAGATCATCTTTCTGGATTGTGTTGTATTATTCAGAACATACCGTGTACAGTAACACGCTTGACTGAGTTATTTTGAGTTTCCCTGGTTCTTGAAGTAAAGGTCCTGTTCATTTTGGGCACTGACAGTGTTTGCTTACTGACAAAGCCCTTCCAAAGCCTGCACAGACACCAAACTCTCCCGGTTAGATTGGAAGTGCAATAGATGAACAAACCAAGATAAAAAAAAAACAAAACAAAAAAAACATTCAAACAGACCAGTGTCTAATGCTTTCGAAGGTGGCTTTGGAGTGAACCTCACTTAAAAGACAGGCTGGAAATATGACTCCAACTGACTGATAATGTTGACCTGTGTCTGCAAGAAGTGTTGGCAACTGACGCTAACACTATAACAACTACACAGTTATTGTAGGTCAACTGATCTAGGTTTTTATTTTCAGACTCCAGATCAATTCTGGATTATTAATTGTAAAAACAAACAAACAAAATTTTTTTTACTGTAGCAATGTTCGCTGAACATGATCTGTCAGACACAAAGTTTGACATTTGACATCAACCATATGACCTTTATCCTGTGAATCTGGTGTTTCTATGAGAATATAATCAAAAACATCACAATTTACAATGTCTATCTATCCTAAAGTGGGCTTTTCTATTTTAACAGGAAAATGCCAAAGAGCATAAAGTTCCACAAATGGTTTTGACTAATGGGTCTCAGTGATGCTCTTTTGGTTGAATAGGAGCAAATCCCTGCAGCCAGGCTTCAAAATCTGATGTGAAGAGTGGAGGCTGTTACGCTCACAGTTACACAAAAGACAATTTTATTTATTTATGTATATTTGCTAGGACTTAACCTTCTCTCCCTCATTAATGGTGTGGATGCGATAGAATGTGTAAAAAAAAAAAAAAATCCCTTCGTCTTTAATCTGTAAAAGGCAGCCAGGATGTCAGGTGGAGTTACAGAAAGGTCTTGACAGATTCTGGCACAGTGGGATTCCCTCCGCCCCTCCATCCGGCAGCAGCTCTTACATTTATTGCCTTTGTAAGCATTTTTTCTGCTACTCTGTCACCTTTTTATGCCATGAAAGCTCCTCAACATTATTACTCGTATCGAAGGCAGTGGAGGTCTGTGTGTGCTGACACCTGCGTGAGAAAGATGAGAATTCATACTGGGTGGTATTTGTCTGTCGTGCACGCATTCCTGTATTCCTGTATGCAACAGCATTGTCACACGAAAAGCGATGGTGTGTGATCATTATGACTGTAGCTGTTGGTCATTACAGTAAACCTTGATGATGCATCGTGGGGTGTGACTAAGAGAGAAGAATACAAATCGAACCACAAAGGAAAATGGATGTTCCTGGGAATCACACAGATATGTTGACATAGAACTATCCACAGTGGCTTGCTTACTGGCTATTCATCGATGTGAGGTAGTGAAAGAAAAAAAAAAAACACTGCTCAGATCTGCAGATGCTCAGGCTGTGATTAGCCGCATCTTTAAACAAACTGTGCACATGGTTGCCTTTAGACACACACTCCCTCAAATTTGCGAACACGCATACATCGTGCACACCCTTCCCCCAAACCCTTCTAACTCCCTCGGGAAGAGTGCACGCTCAGGCCACTCAAGTCTACATGCATTATGTGGGTGTTTATGTGGGGATCAACCAGCCGTGACACAACAGAGAGGCATGGTTTACAAGTGTCAGACGCCCCCTCCACTCACCGCCTCCGAGTCTTCAAATCCATGTAGGTACAAGTTATCGTACATGGAGGAGTGGGATTCCAAAAACAAGCTCTTCGGCACAAAATAGACAAAAAAAGAAAAGAAAAGATCAACCTGTTCCACAGGGGACGGATGAGGAGGAGCACCATCTAATTCCACATGAAGGTAGACCACAAAGCAACAAGACCACCACAGAGCAGCAGATAGATAAAAAAAAAGCTGGGATCCTGTGTTCTCCTAATCCTGAACTGTATCTTACTGCTCCTGTGCTGAATTAGTGCTGGTTCCCAGTAAAGGGCAGCGTGGTTGTCCCCAGAGGCAAAGCAGACCTGGCATTTCATCTGCCTTCCAAGCGCCGATCACACAAGCCAATCCCTTCTTCCAGCACTGTCTGATGACAGAGGTGAGATGCCGCCTGCTGATTGGCTACTGACGGCTCCAGTCAGCCTGCCTGGGTGTGAATAAGGAGCAGGCACAAAGGGAGGTGGCGTGTGCTCTGCAGCCATCAATAACCTGTAAGCTGTGTGTATTCTGTGCATGGATGTATGTGCTTGAGTTAATCTCATAACCTCAACAACCCTTCCGCAAAAACTGACACAGAATCGCAGCAGCCTTTAATCCCAACAAGCCCTCATGTCTTTACAGATTTGAGAAGGCACAGCGGCCCAAACATCAACAATCTTTAAATGTCTGTAACAGGGAAATTCTATCAGAAATCCATAGAAAACAAATTGTCTTGAGAGGTGTGACACCTTGTATGAACAGTGTTGTTTAAATGCATTTAGAATAAGACTGTTCCTATTTAAATATTCTGCGTGTGAAACGACTGTGCACTTATTATTTTAATAAGCGGTGATTTGTTGATCAGTAAACGTTTAATTGCTGAGAGTAAAATGCCTTAATTACATACAGTTCAAAAGGTGTTTTGCTGAGCTCAGACTGTGTATAGAAACAACACGATAGGACTTGTTGAAAGGAAAAGAATCCACTTTATCGTCTTTTTTACATTATCGTAAAATACTGTACTAGTTTGTACTTTTAATGCAGGGATTACAGATGTCAAATAATGTAACTGTCCCTGTTCAAAATGAAATTCATACACACACACACACACACATTTTATTTAAACAACAATGAATTGAAACTTGATCTTGGTTAAAAAATGTCCATCTTACGATTGAATCCAGGTGAAATTATTATAGACTATGTAATTTTTTTGTGGTCTGAGTTGTAGATGCTTATCTGAAAATAAAAACCCAAACAGAATAAAAACATGGAACAGGAGCACCCTCTACTGACAGGCAATGTTACTGCAGGTGCACCTGCTCCTCAGAGGTGATGGAGTATCGTCGTCAAGCCTGCCACCTTTTCCTTTTTACCTTCTCTTAACAAGCACATCTAAAAACATGAGATGGCTTCATAATCACCTGTCACATATTCCAGTGGAAGGCCACAGGGGACACATCAAAGAGCTGTCTCTGAGTTGACTTCACACACGTGTCCGTCTGAAGACACTGTATAAGGTACAATCCAAGGCACAGCAGAGGGAAACAGTTCCTTCAGAGTAGGTGCTGCAACACTTAGTTTCCACCTGACACCAGTGCCACAAGGCTGCAGGTGCATCAGGCAGCACGTCAGGACTGCATTTAAGAGGAGTGTGAAATAAAGAAGCATGGACCAGACAGGTGTTCAGCAGCAATAACCAACAACGCTGAGCAGGGAAGAAACTCAAATGTCAAATTCGCTGTATTTGCTGTGTTAGCTCAGGGGGCAGTGGCAGAGTAGAAGAGCCGCTCATGGTTGGGCCCCATCAAGTAATTTGCGAATTAAAGGCGTTGAGCCATGTGACCTACATAACAGGGCTTAGCAGTGTGAAGAAGCTTCATCCTTATCACTGTGTTTTGGGATTCAGAATTGTAATTTGTGAGAGGACGCCGAAACTCTGCACGTTTGACATCGTGACTTAAGTTTCAGATTGGCATATCAGGCAGTAAGGAATTAAACCCCATGACCCGCGATCTGAGACTGTAATTCATATGGTTTTTAAAAGGAGCCAGTTAAGGGACAAATGGTTCTCCACTGCAGTGGTGAAACAAAAGGCAGTTTTCTGGTTACCCTCATGAGGCCATTCAGGTTCCTACAGATTAATCGGTGAACAATATCAGTATATCACGAATATTAAAGGCTGTCTGACATAGAGATTGGGACATTTAATATATCCGGTATTGTTGGGTAAATTGTCCTGTGCTATTCACAGCAGTAAATCTCTGTTTACTGCTGCATTAGCTCTTAACCTCCACATTCTGCAGTGGTATTATATGTCATATTATCATCACTGCTATTATTATTTAGTTAACAAAGCACTTCTGATGAAAAACCTTTACTCTAACTGTTGCTGATTTCCCCACCATTGTTGTGGTCGCATGTTCCGAACAGGGTGGACACATACAGTTCAGACATTAATTCATTTTGCAGATACAGAGTTGATCCTTGCAAAGCCCACACAACCAGTGCTCCGGTGCAGAACGTGCGCGGTAGCCATCACGTGCGTGCAAACACGCAATCAAAAACAAGCCTCGCATTGGCTATCTAGGTCGATGAGCACAAATATCAGAGAATGTCACGAGGGTCGCCACTGCCATTTCAACGCTGCAGCGCTGGGTTATTCCCGAGAGCAAACATCTGCCGAGCTCTGGCATCCTCCAATTGAGCTTTGCCCACAAACTGTGCGGGCGTCCGCTCACCGACCACGCACAGAAACGTCCGTCCACGTGAGTAGTGCACGAAGATGGTCGGCCCACCATCTGGGAGAATCAGCTTTCGACCAGCATCTCTCTGTATCCCGTCCAGTTATTTGCTCTGCATGACTCATAGTCATATATCTTCTGAAATACATTCTGTCCTCTTGAAAAGGACAAAATGTCTGGATTTTCTAGAGAGGTCTAGAAAATCTCTCTCTTTTATCCTTTCTTTGTCTCAGTTTTCCTGTTTTCCATTCACAGACTTATCTCTGTGTGAGGTTATCCAGCAGATTCTGGCACTGACAATTTGTGTCACTCATCCTCACTAACCCTAATACTTGGAGCCAATCAGTACTAAATTGACTCTTCGGAGAAACCTCACTTAACACTGTCTGGCCATGCAGTTCATCGTCTCATTTTGCTGTGTAAGTCAGGGGATCAGTGGACGGATAAGTATGAATAACCCTTCTGTCTAGGCTTTTGCTGTGCATTTCAAATCAAAATTTAAAAGCACGTGATGTCACATAACCTTTAAGTCTAATGGTGAATAAATCTGACACACCATAAGTGAGTGTCTTTTACATTCTCCTCAGCTTTTCTCTTATTTCATGTGAACACTAACTGTAAAAAAAAAAAAAAAAGGAAATTATAAAAAACTACTTTGTGCAGAAACGGAGGAGGAGGTGCATTTTCCTCACAATCAAACTTCTGGGCTTGACCCCTGTTGTTTAAGGGCGGCTGTTACTATGGATACACGAGGGAATCAAAGAGAGCCCACTGCTCCTCTTCTCACCTGATGACGATCAACACCGGTGATGACACAAATCACAGCGGGGGTGTTACAGAAATCTGTGAGCATGTAATAAAGAAAAAGGAATGAGCAAGCGCTTTTATCTGTACATTGCTCTGCCCTTCTCTCTTTCTGTGAGTGTGTGTGTGTGTGTGTGTGTGTGTGTGTGTGTGTGTGTGTGTGTCCTTATGGGTATTATATCTTCTTTTGCTTCCTCTCAGTGAGCTTCGTTATCGTTCAACACCGATTTCAAACAGTGGGCTTTGAATAGGTTCTGTGCAATGCAAACAACAAGAACACATTTGGAATTACAACACAAAGCCACAGAGAATCCATTCTCTCCCTGCTATAACCTCGGATGCTCTATAGATACTATGTACGTGAACAAATTCAGCTAAAAGTGCAAATACTAAATCAGGCTAAATATAATTTTGTGACAACTTAGGTTGTGTACACAACCTATTTGCAGAACAGCTGAGACTCTGTAAAATGTAACTACACTGTTTCCTCCATGCTAAAGAGCTGAGGGACCATCTGATTTATTAGCAGTGCAGAGTTTATAAGCTGTGTCGATGTGAGGGGGCATTAATACACGTGTGCATCTGTGATGGCCCCATTAGAACAGCAACCTTTACTGACATTGTTGTTACAATGAAATTCCTTTTCTGCCTTTAACACCCAGGGACACACCTGGTGGGTAAGGCTGGGATTTGTTCCCGTAGGCTTCTGCATCCCATCCTGCTGCTCTACCCATCGAGCTACCAGGCCGCTCTGAAGCTTAACAATACGCACAGGTTTTGAAGCGACATATGATGCCACCCAGAGGCTTTTTTGGGGGGAGGCAATTATTTTTTCAGCAAGACGAGGAGACACCAGATTCAGCACGTATTTCAACAGCGTGGCTCAGCAGTAAAAAAGTGTGCTGTTAAACAGGCCTGTCTGCAGTCCAGACTTTACCCTTTACCCCGTCCTTATAAATTATACATGCTTCATAAGCAGCAGCGCAGGCTGAAGTCCCAGGTTGATACAAATCAAGGCACCGGTTCCCCGAACCACAGCAAAGCTCCAAAGCTCCCGTCCTGGCAACATTTTGTCTGATGTCACTGTCATTTTGTTCACTTCCCACTTGACATTTCAGTTGAATGTTTGACGAGTGAAACTATGAGGTTTTGGAGTGTGATGGATTGAGGTCAGAAAGCAGCAGTGGCGCTCTGGTGCCAGACCCCTCACTTTCTCAGGTGTCCTAAAAGGATGAGGAGGAACTTTAACAGCTCGCCTTCCTCTGTCAGTGCTGGGACTGACATCATTCATAAGTTTATGAGAAGTTGGTGTTTTTGGTTCATTTTTTGTCTTATTATTGAACTGGTTTAAACAAGAAAAGGAGGCTCTGGCCCATGAGCCACCTGACCTGACAGTCAGGGCTTATAAACTCTGTTATTCCTTGGTTCTTAACACTCGTCGGGCTACAAAAGCTAATATTATTACCTGAATCAAAAAGGTTTAACATCTTTTTGCTGGTCATTTTAATGCACTGAAGGCTGTTGATCAGGCCCAGATCTTGCTCAGCCTAAGCAGAACATGACAAGTATCACAAATATTACTGCGGACATTTGCGGATTGTGTGGTACTGACATGTCAAATATAGTGCAATAAAAAATTCATCAAAGAGCAAGTTTTGTTTTATTCAACTGTAAAACCCTCCAGATTATGATTATTGTAATTGTTTTACTTTATATTGGCCAATATATTTATTTTAGATTTTTTTTACATTTAGCTGGATGTTGGCTTCAGCCTCATAAGCTCCAGTATGAGTCATGCTTTGATGACCACTGTGAGCCAGATGTTAGAACATGACATGGTAACAAACACTCTGCGTTACAGCGTTAACATATTGACTCATTAAAAGGTGAATGACCATCCACAGAGCCAATGTGTTCAGAGGAGCTGATGTGTCCAGGTGTCCTACCTGTCTGAGGATGAAGCTGGTGGAGGTGGTGCTGCCGTCAGACCTCTTCAGTCTACTTCGTCTGGAGTAGGTCCCTCTGTTAGCCTGCAGAGGCCATGAAAACAGACACACAAATGAAATCCTCTCTCTCCCCTTTTCTTCATGTTGTATCCTCCCTCTATGCCTCACTCTCTACCTACACTAACTCAAAGTCACCTTCCCTCCCGCACCTGCATTAAAAGCAGCACCTGGGCCCCTGGGCTTGATGAGACTCAAACTCCATCTGTCTGCTGTGATGACCTGATTATGTAAAGTCAATATTTCACTGCTTTATCAGACTACCACTCCAAAATCGATGAAACACGTTGCCTGTAAGATCACTGCCGTAGCTGCACGGATTCCCTGTTTTGACCTGTTGTTTTTGATAGTGCGTGACCGAGGAGCCAGCGAAGTAAATGGCTCCAACACTGGGGAGCAGCTGAGGTAAAGTAGGTGCTTTGCAAAAACTTACTTATACTGTATTCATTTATTTTATTCCCTCTGGGACTTTTCCCCTAACGAATTCACACTGTTCCCATGAACTCTTGAGATCATTTACACTACAAAAACGTCCTTCTATGTCCTCACTGTTTGTTGTCTCCCACCTCTTAACAAATACCCGAGTGTGCCGAATACACACTCAGATCTTTTTGAATACCAGCACATACTTACTCCGACAGCTCTACAGCTGCACTATTACTGTGCCAAGGTACCATATCTAAAACTGCAATTGCCCTCTGTGCTGGATGAGGTGCTGTTGGGGCTGGACGACAAACAGATATTGTCACACACCTATCACATTGTCATGTCCCCGCATGAACCATATGCTGGGTTAAGCAAAAACAGATCCTATCATTTTTTTGGTTTTTTTGTGATATTCCAAAAAATACACAATGTTAAATTGTGTCTAATGTGAAGAAACACGGTATGTTGCCTATTGCATCTGTTCATTTTTCTGTATACATTGAATTCTGCTTTAGAGCAACTACAGTTACAGCCTCATTCAGTAATGAGCAGCAGATCCCATTTCCTCTGTGGGAAAGTGACAACTGGATCAGCGTATTCATCAGGACTGGAGCTCCATTAGAAAATGGTTAATTATTTAAGCCGCACCATTTCTTTCTTTATTCATAAATCACCACACTGTCGGACCTGGCTCCAGTTTGACTAATGACACCTCGGAGGATCATCAGGGAGGATGAGGAATGGAGCTTCAGGTGTACTGAGAGCTCGTGTGCTGCGGGGATTCATTTTTAAATCAGTTTTCAGTGCTGCCTCTTTTATTTGGGCTTTCTCGTCAATATTATCATTATTTATATTCAATTGGATATTCGTGCCGTTTAGTCAAAATAAGTTTTTTTTTGTTTGTTTGTTTGTTTTATTTACCTGAAACGCGGGCTTCTGCGGTCCGTCTCCTATCCCGTGTCGGGTGTAGATGTGCCGGGACATCTCAGCTAGTTCGTCGGTCCAGGGCGGAGGCTGACGCTCGGTGCCGCTCCACTGGAACTGCTGCGGCTCCGCGGGCGCACAGTGAACCGCCGACTCCAGCTTTGCTACGGTTCACGACGAAGAGAGGAGAAGGAAAAAAACTGGTGCTCGGCGACCGCTTCAAGATGAGTCCTGCTCGGCTGTAGGCTCGCACGGATGGAGCCCGTTTGTCAGTACAGATCCAGCGACCCTCCCCCCCCTCCCTCCACACAGGGTTGGAGTAGTGCTGCGTTCGAGGACCAGGCAGAATTTCGGCACTCCCAGGTCGAGCTCCACGACATAAATAAATAAAAATAATCAAAAAGATAAATCAAGAATCAGTCAAAAATAATAATAAATGTATTTTCATACGACGTTGTATCCACTCTTAAGCAAACATATGTAAACATTTTTACACTAACTTATTAAAGCTTAGGGTTTACAAAGTCTATTTTCTTTCAGTTTATATTTTTTGTATTTGTTCAAAATTGTTTTTGTCTCCATTTTATCATCATTTGCCCTCTGTACTCTCTTTTCACTGGGCCCAATTGTCTAAATGATTTTGTGTTACATCAGCCTTTACACTTGAGATGATCATCCACGCTTTTTGACTTCTGCACTGATTTGTTTTTACTTTTTGAAAAGATAAAACTAATATTTACCAAAAATGTCAGTCATCCCTCTCAATCACGTGCTAAAGTGCCACTAGCCGCGTTCACTGTCATCCCGTAATTAAAGTTTGACGGTTGCTCAGGTTTGGACTGAAAGCAAATTAAAAACCAAACAATGGAATTGTTATGAAGCAAATCCTAGGTTTTAAGGCAGCCAGTAATATCTCAGTAAATTCACCAGGACAAACAACAGATGACAAAATCGCTGAAGTCATGCGGAGCAGACCGAGCTACAGGCTGTGCAGTTTTCAGACGATCCCACCACAGGACTGTGGAAAGCATCCTGGAGAACAGCCCGTGGTGTCAGGCATTTAATTAAAGAAAACTCCTTTTTTAAACCAGCACTTTGCCAGCCCAATGACACTGGCATTTACAGCATCTCCACTGCCTCTTTTTTAAGTAAAGAGCAGGAACTATTAGAAAAAAAGCCAAATTTAATGAATAAATCATGTCATGTTTGCAGGAAAAGGTTAAAAAAAAAAAAAAAAAAAACACTCCTATACACAGGTCAATTTTATTTTTATTTCCAAGAATATTTATTTCTTTGCTCCATTACAAAAGCAGTTTTAAAACCCTGGACAAGGAACCATTCCTGGAATATTTTAAATATACAGAATTATACATTTCCAACAGATGGAGAGAGTTGCTTGCCAACGTTGGATCCGTGCCATTCTTTGATTCAAACAGAAAAAAAAAAAAAAAACAAGGCATCCAGTGGTAAATAAATGTTTACAAAACTAAGGTGCAATGTCAATGTCAAAACCAGGTATTTTACATCTAATATACAACACCTTTAATAACTAACGCAACTATGGAGCTACTGCAACAGGACCGGAGATTCTATTAAAGTTGCTCCTTAATTATAACCCCAAACTGAAGATATATCCCAAGTGGGTTTAAAACATGATACGTCACTTTCGATTCTTTATGTTAACAAGAAATAACTTCTGAACCTTTCCACCATTTTGGTCCATTTACATTTTGCTTGTGCATTACAAGTAAAAGCAGAGAAAAGTAGTAATAACTATACGACATTCGCCAACCATGTTAACTGCACACGTATATTGTCTCAATATACATAAATCAAAGTACAGCCAATGTTGCTGACAATATGGACATGAAACATTGCAGTATTGTGCATTTGCATAAAATATGGACTCCTATCAGGATTCACTAATTTGTATTTGGATAGAGAATCCAAATACGAGATGCAGGAAAGTCCTGATGTAATAATCACAAACAAATGCCGCTTTTTAGATTCACACACAAATTGTTCCTTCTACCTACATCTCAGTTCAACCTTAAATCTGATGAGCAAAATCACTGTCGTCTTACGATGAAGAGATCTATTATCCCTAAGCCCTCAAACACATAAAGATGTGACATAAAACACACACAAATAGATACACACAAAACATCTTAAATATTCCAATTCAACCACAGAATGAATCTTTTACAAGGCAGAGAGTTTGAAGAGATAGCAGATGCAGAGCTGAACCATTTACACAAATATAACTGTTAACGTTAACTACAGTTGGGTGCAGAAGTTTGCATTCCATTTATTTAAAAGGGCAAAAACAGCTTGAAGATTTTTTCCTTCAACATAATATTTAATGCACATTCAGCTAGTAATTTTAATTAATTTTTTTACCAGGGATAAATTATAACACCTGACAATTTGTGTTACTTCTGATGATTAAGAACATACTTAAGAGCTGAATGTGCATTTTATTTATGTTTGATTTAGGGTTAAGTTTTTATCCCCCTACATGCAGTTTCAACGTAAGGGGATGCAAATGCAAACACAATAACAATGCACCATCTCCAATAGCTCCGTTGGCAAGGCAGTAGTCCATGGACCGCAGTGTCAGGGGTTCGATCCCCAGCTATGCATCGAAAGTGTCCTTGGGCAAGACACTGTACCTGGAGGGTGAGGTGAATGGTGAATAATATACAAGCTGCATAAGCAGCCATTTATCTCCTAGTACTAATGTTTCATCATCACAGGAGTGTATATATATAAAAAGAGTAATAGTAAAATAAACATTTTGCTGAAACTTTAGGAAAATTACAAAAGTATTGTTAGATTAAATACTTTAGTTTATTTTCTGGTGAAACTCAATTTGTACTAACTAAATGTGATATAAATATTATGTTGATGAGTAATGTTTGTTGGTTTTTGCCATTTTAAAATAAGGAGATGCAAGGTTTTTCACCCAACTCTGTTTGAAAATAATAGTTTGTACCAAAACACAGATGAGCTGGTGATGCAGAAAATTAAAAAAAAAAAAAGAGAGAGAAAATGCTCCTACCTTCAAATAACTGCACCTTTTAAGAACCTGCACCCTGTGCACATACGTAATAGGCGCTGGATTTACAGAGGCGTGAGCTGTCATATCAGTGTGAGTGTTTCCTTCATTGGTGCAACATTTAACTGTCCCTGTCTTCGGATGAATTCACCAACAGTCAGGAGAAAGAGTTATTAAAACTTTAGAGGAAAAATAACAAGAAAAAGTATGACCATGTGCACAGTAATGCAGATAAATGCTAACATGCCATTTGGTTACCAAGCTGGCAGGCGGCCTTACATTCTTCAGCCAGTCACCTGTCTCAAAGCCATCTGTCAGAACAGATATGGGCTCAGTTTTGATCGATGCAGCTGTCTGAAATGATCATTCATTACACGAGGCTTGTATTAGGGCTCACAGTGCTGCAAAGAGGATTTTAGCCAATTTTTGTTCCAACTTCCAGCAAGCATCTTGTGTATGTGTCCTGTCTACGTGGGCTGCTGTGCTGTTATCTCCTTACAGTTGGTGTAGAAGGTAGTGTACATGAAAAACAAAGCCATGGTACAATTAGGAAAAAGGTTTTTTTTTCTTTCTACATTAGTGTGAACCTAGCCTGACCTTCTGTAACCACTCGAAGAGATGAGACGCATTGTTATTTATTAAGGACAATCAACTCATAAATAGCTTTGTGTGGGAGCAGCACTGAGAAGAACTCTGGATTGTGAAATGCCAATTTCCTTAAATTAGACAATGACTGGTTGCAGAGTGTACTGGTGAACAAACCCAACTTGTCCCGTGTTGCCCTGTGACGTTTGTCTTGTCCAGTGTCACTTTCCGTGTCCCATGAAATAGAAGTATTGGACAGGAAAAAAAACTCCTGGCACCATGTTTAGACTCAGATACAATAACAGAGTCGTGATTCACTTGCACAGCAGGCCTCGATTATAGAGACACCTCAGTTAATTTAACTTTCCTAGGTTGTGTTCTGTCTAGCTTGACAGGCCTCGCTTACATATGCTCACATTTACAAACGGCAAGCCAAAAAGAACACATCGCTAGCAGTTGAAGTATCTGAGGTGTATGTATTCATCTCAGGTCTGCTGTCAGTTGGAGTTTTACAGCAGAGGCTGCTGATAATATGCTGCCTGCTGCTGCTGCTGAGGGGCCTGGTGGGGGGGACCAGCCACAGGATAGGGCACAGGAGGCACCGAGGTTTGATAGGTCGACATGTCCATGGTCACACCTGTCTGGGGTGGGTAAGGAGCTCCTGCAGGGTGATTCAGGTAATGAGCATTCATTCCACTGCTGTGAAGAAAACACAGATATGACACTTAGGAACAGCAACTATGGAAATGTAAACATTTGGTTCTTTTAAGCCTAAGTACATATATGTAAAGATCATAATAAATAACTCAAGACAGCAAACTCTTTGAGTACATCAGCATGCAACCATTATCTTAACCATTTATAATATATGTAGGGGTCAAAGGTTTGCTGGAGCCGATCCACCCGTCCTTGGGCAAGAGTCTGTACACATCCTAGCCCATGTGGCAGCCCAGTGATGGACACAATAATAATCACCTATAGTATTAGAGTCCACTTGTAATGATACTTCTGTTACCATTTCCAAAATTCAGTAGCCCAAATAAATGATTTCATGCCACTTGTAATTTAAAAAGCTAAATGAGTTGTTAAAAAACTAGGACTTCACGTTTCCTGAGGTAACAGTTACAGTTAATTTTTGTATCCATTTTGTATTTTTTATTAATTTTTTGGCAAACCATACCCATTTGCCAAACAATGATAACCAGACCAATATGAACAATATGAATACTGGTGGTTTGTCACGGAGGACAAGGCTCAGCATGGCAATTCTAGGCAGTCTGACTAGACAGCCCCACATGCAATAAGATTCTGTCTGAGATTATTAAAACACACTGTGCTGAGTTTTGCTCTAATTTGCTTAAACAGATAAACGCCACCCTAACACAGCCACAGCAACGCAGCGCCTGGCAGGGCTTTCCTTACTTCATATATGGAGGCTGAGCAGCTTGGCTGTTGGGTGGGGCAGAGATATTGGGGGGTAGCGAATGAAGTGGTCCAGGTTGATCACTGGGCAGAGTGTAAGGCTGCGTAGGAGGAACCTGGGACATCGTTGTGGGCATGTAGTTAGCCCCTGCTGGCCCGAGGTAGCCCTGAACACATCAGAGGAAGACAAACAGGTTGGCTATAAATAATGCTCATAAAATGTTTTTTAATGAGAATTTATACGTCAGTGATTGAGAAGAAAATCAGTCAATCAATCAATCAATCAATCTTGGGTTAAGCTTGACTAAGCCAAGATTATCGCTTCTACGCAGAGGTTGTGCAAGTGACCTAAACTGTTGTGAGCATTTATAGCTTTGATTGTGTGTTTGTGTTGCACTGCAATTACACAACCAATCTGGTAGTTGGTGGTTGAGTGAAACTGAGCAGATAACAGTTGTTACTTTTACTGAATTTACTGCAAGGCAGAAAAGAGAGTAGACAATTGAAGAGATGCTCCGTACATCCACTGAAAAGGCAGAGAGACTGAGTGGACCAGTAACAGTTGTCGTGGTCACCACAACAGTTACGCTTCTGAAGAGATGCACATCAGGTTTGTGCATCGTGGCTTAGTGACTGGGTTTTAGATTTTAAGAATTATCTCATCAGGACAAGACACATTAGCCACTACAAGATCCCCCTCCAAGCAAAAATTACAAAATCTAAGTACAGATCAAATGTTATATAAACTGTAAAAAGTACCAGTGAAGGCATCGGCCAAAGGATCATTGCAATTGCATAATTCATGCCTGGATCTATTTCTAAGCATGGTGGGGGTGGCAGCGGCTCAGTTGGTTGAGTGGCCACCTACTGAACGTAGGGCCGGAGGTTCATGCCCCGCTCTCCTCCACCATATGTTGAAGTGTCCCTGGGCAAGAAACTGAACCCTCAACAGCCCATCTCCATCCCCAGCCGTGCAAAGCTGGTCCCAAACGCAGTAGACTTTGGGGATGGTTGTGTCAGGAAGGGCATTGGCATAAAAACTGTGCCAAATCAACATGCAGACAAATGCTCCACTGTGGTGAAACGGAACTCACATGATAAACCCAAAGGACAAAAAAAAAAATTATTATTTTTTTAAAAAGTTTTTATACACATTTACCAAATGAGTTGTAATGTGGTAACCAGGGATGTCCTAATAAAACTACCCAGACTGATAGCGAGTACCAATACAAGTACTAAACTGCTGGTACAAGATACTTTATACTTATAATTATTTCATCAGCTGTCACAGTTTTCCAGTCTCTGAAGGATCCCACCCGACAACTGGAAGTTCTGAGGTAAACGAATCCACAGATCACAAGCCAGGAGCATTAAAACGCTAAACTCAAAATCTCATTTAATCCTCTTACATCTATTTTCTCAGTAGAGAAGTAGACAGTACATATACATCCATCAAATTTCTATCCGTTTCACCACAAAGTCAATATCATCTTCGGATGTCGCTGGTTGAGACAAATAAAAGAGAAATCCAAAAATGAAGAGATAGAAACAGAATAATAATTATACTAAAATGAAGCTGGGCTAATGGAGAGCAGGCTACTTTAGAAAGATGAGGAACAGAGCACACTAACTTTGTAGACATTTAAATTGTTAGTACCTGTCGATAAAAAATGGATTTTCTCTTAAATTATTTGAAACTAAAAAAAGTAAAAAAAAAAAAGATTAAAAAGAAATTAATTTTGCATTTTCACTTGTTATATTCTTTAAAATATAAAACAAAGTAAAATGTTTATTTATTATGTTTTAATATTATTTGGTTTTTATTTCTATTGACATTTCAGAGAAAAGTGTGGGTTTCTTTTTTTTGTAGGTTACCAACAATTTATAAATAATAACATCAATCATTACAGAGAAAACGGACACTGCCAAGAAAAGCCCAGGAAGCCTCCAGCTTTCCAATGAAGAAAAAAAAAGGCTGAATACCAAGCTCTCAGCAAGTGTCCAAGAATACAAAAATCCACTGCTTTACTGGCCAAAGTTATCATCAGTGTAGAATGTGACAATATAACAACAATATAAGAGTATTAGCAAGAGGTAAGGATGTGACTGCTCTGATTTATTTCCTTCACACCTGTCACGTGTCCATCAAGCAAAATCAATAAAATCAATAGACTATAGCAGGAGTCTGCTCTTAATGCAAAAAATATCCATGTCTGTACATGTCTGAAACCAACTTGGTAAAAAGTGTAAAAATTATTTACATGAGCTTAGAGCAGTGGGTAGCTTATCCATGTCTTTTTGTGCTGGTGTTCTTTTCATTTGGTTGTGCATTTCTATTTTGTGGTTGATTTATTGATTCATAGGCTTTTAATAAGTTTAAATCATTAAATGACACTTTGGTCCTTTTCTAAATCAATCATATCTACAATCCCAATCCAGGGACTAAAACCAATGATGAATCGGCTACTCAGGTATCGTGTTTATCCGTCTGGATTAGCTTATTTGTCTGTGCTGTTGCTCCTTATTGTTGTCTAGAAACATTAAAAACATTACATGTTCCTTTATGATCTGTATTGCTGTATTTCCTTTGAGATCTTGATCATGTGCAAGTGTCTCTTGTTAACTTCAGACTAATATTTTAAGTTTTTAGAGATTTAAATATTTTTGGGGCCTTATTTTAAGAAATTCTCTGCCATACATTTTAAAATAAAAAAATGTCACTTAGTGGACTGGTGTATCTTCCCAAAATATTTGTAATAATTTTTTGACAACAACGAAGGACTATAGCACATACTAATAAGCTAATACAGGTTGCAAACAGACAATTAAATTAGAAAATAACCTATTTACTCTTTTTTGGGCAGCACAAACAACAACTTTGTTTTGCTTCTGACCTGCATAACCACAGCTGAGCCAGATGATGCATACTGGTGCTGCATCTTGGAGTAGGCAGAGTAGAATGGAGCCTCATTCACGAGCTTGTTGTAGAGCTCCAGTGCCTCCAAGACTTTCACATTCAACTCTGACAATTCAGAGTGCTTCCTACAGGACCAAAAGGCAAATATAGACATAAACTGAACAATGATATCTTTCATTTGTGTTAAGAGACTCAAAAAAAGAGGCTTTAAACTAATTTTGATTAAACATTAAAACACACTAACCTGTCAATCTCCTGCAGCTTCTCATCAATCAGTGGGTTCATTTGTTCACATGCACCTGCTCAATCAGATATTAAAAGTTAGGAAAAGCACCAAAACAGAGTTAGAAAACAAGAATGTATGTGATGTAAACTGACTGCAGATGTCACAGGCACAGCAGTGAGATATATGACTGCATTAAAGTTTATACCCTCCAGCTGGATCAAATCTGGGGAGTCAGGAGCTGGATCTGCAGGATCTACATTTTGAAGCAGTGCCAGTGCTTTGTCCATCTTCCCCTACACAGAGAAGAGAGCAGGTTGGGTCCGTAATTTAAATAAGAGGGGACTTGAGTTAGTGAATGTTTTATGTATACAAAGGAAATGCAGTACCTCATCAATGAAGACAGGTTCAGGTTCGAGTTTGGTTTCCAGGGTTGTCTCATCCGGACTGGCTGTGTTTTCAACATAAGCCACTGTGGGGGAAAATATTCTAGCAGTTTAGAAACTAATTCACTCCAGCTGAAATCAAACGACTGAAGAACATACATCTTCTATAATTCCAAAACAAAAAAACACACATCCAAATTGAAACCAGAAATAATATGTGCAGCTGAGAATGTGGAGTGAAACAGACTAGATGTTTACTTTCGGGTTCAGTAAAAAGACCAACCTGTCTCTGGTTCAGCATTCAAATTTGTTGTGACAAAGTTGGAGGGGAACAGCCCTACTCCTCTGTGGTTCTCTCCTTTCCACCAGTTTGGATCACTGCAATCAAAGAATGCAATGGGTGTAAACAGCTATGAGCGAGTCACAGTGAGTGTCTGGGTACCAATAAAAAGCCAATGGAAAATGTTGGATTAAGTCACAGTCAAACCTCAGCGTCATAGTTTTTGATTGTTCTGATAAAGTCTGTTATACAATGTGTTTTACTTTGCCCAACTACTCATAAATCTATAGTTTAAAATTTAGCCAAGAAACCAGGAAGGGATGTATTCTCTTGAATACCTCAAATGAATACCTCCCCCCCTTCCTTTTTTTTGTAACAGATGATGCCTGTGGTCACCATCAACAAGTGAGAAATCAGAATACATATTCTCTAGAGAATGTGAAGCTGGGGCGAGTGGATGCCACCTAGAGAGATTTGTTACAGTTTTCATGTTCCGATTTCGAAAGGTGTCACCACTGCAAGTATTGCTGTTGACGAATGAGCCAATCTTGCATTAAAACGTATCTTATGTATCGTAATGTTTTATAATATTAGTTTTTCCAAATAACGTTGCTTCATATCATGATCTCTTCCCATCTCCAACAAATATTAACAATTAAATTTTTTTTTTGTCAAACCAAGGATATGCAATGAACCCATTCTAACCACTGTAGAAGGCAAAGATTAACAGATTACATAATTCACAAAATGGCATCTGAAGTCCCCAACATTTGTTTAATTAATTATAAATAGATTCTCATTCTTTTGGTATAAGTTTAACAAAAGTAGGATTTATGGCAAAAGTGTTACTGTACTACCTGCAGCTCAAGAATAATTTAAGCTATAAAGTATGTCTGTATTTCAGTTTGAGCAATGTCACTGTTTAAAAAACACTGATCAAGATGTCTGCAACAAAGACCTTCCAAAATTGGTATTCCAACATGTTTTAACACTTTACCTGTCATCCAAAACCAGAATAAGTTCTCCAGCTTTGAAGGTCAGCTCATTATCTTCAGCTGCTTCGAAGTCATACAGAGCACGCACCTTCCGGGTCTCCTGCCCCCCTCCACCATTCGAGTTGTTTGGGTGATCAGACGTAATGGTCAAAGGCCGTGTTTCTGCCTGTTGTTTCTGCTCCTGCAAAGACAGCTCGATGGCTGGGTGACGTGGTGGTTTGGGTGGGAAAAGGAGAGAAAAGAGGGATAACTGAACTGTTTAACTACAACTTGTCTATTGAGAATCCTGGTAGAAACTGAAAACCACAAGCCTTAAACAGTATGTGTACGTCAAAGAAAATGATACTTAGTTATATACTGAGCGATGGCTTCTTGCTTTACCTTTAGCCAGGTCGTCATCATCTAACACTTTGGTTGCGACAGTGGTGCCCACTTTTGTGGTGGAGCCCTGTGGTCGATACATAGAGAGAAGGTCACATTTGTGCGTGGGTGTGTCTCCATACAATAACGGGAAACGGAGTGAGAGTGAAGCACATAGTGTTATAAATAGAAGTGAGACCCTAAATCCCAGTGACTGTAGTGCCATCTGCAGTTTATGTGGGTCATGCACATCAGTTGGAATTCAACACTTCACAAAGTAGTATCATTATGTTCTCTCTGTGGTGTTTTAAAGCAGCTCTTTGACATTAAGCTAACATAAACACAGTGGGTGATCTCTGTTTAAAAGTGTCAGTTGGAAAAGGCTCTTTCCCACATGTAGCACGAGGAAAAATAACCATGTAGCACCAAGTGTTCAAGTGTTGTGGCTTAAAGATGAAATAAGAGGACCAAAAAAGTATTATATTATATTATGAACTTTTGTGTGATGACAGATGCTAATTAATAAGGTAAGCAAACAGCTAATGGGATATTTCTCTTCAAACTCAGTTTGGGTTGGTAGTTGGGATCAATATTGTCTCTTATTGTTGTGAGCAGACTTATAGTAAGTAAGTAAGGTGTCTGTCAGACCCAGCAGCTCTGGGGCTACATCCCCTCAGAGAGCTCTTAACTTGGCCAAAAAATTCTAGACAGGAGTCCTAGCTGAGGAGTGTATTCACATACACACTTCCAAACACAGACCCACACATCAGGCATCCTATCTAAAAATGACCTTAAAGTGTGAATGATGGTTACAGCAAATACTAGAAGCATTGCACCAGCTTGATTCACACCACCTGCTGCTGTTTGCTTGTGTGCTGATAGAGTATAAATGTCATGCCAGCTGCCTCATAAGCTACCTGCTCTCCATTAAAGCAGGTTTCCGAGCCCTTCCCACAACATAATACTCAACACAGAAAAGGCACGAGGAACCAAACACTTTAAAGTAAAGACCAGAAAGCAAATTACATCCATGAGATGTCTTATTATTCCTTAAGGCCACAAGGATGTTGATTAACAAATGATCAGTTGTCTGTTGATACAGTTGAGAGGGAACTGTATTAAGTTCAACACCATAAAAAACAACAACCACTACAATAATATTAACTTATTATCTATCTAGGACAGTCTTTAGATAAGTTAGAATTCGGCTTTTGCATTAATTTATGTTTTGCAAGAGAACAGAATGAGGGGACCACTGGGCTTTAATATAAAAATATTATGTTATGTATCATTATGTGTTAACCACCTGTCGGCACATAAAATGGTTAAGATCAGCTCCACCTTTACCAACAGTGATCTTTGACCCTTTTTTTTATTAATTACTGTACTGTTTTGCCATTATTACACCCTGAGAGCAAAGTCCACTTCAACCACTGACATACACTACTCCAAAGAAGTTATGGATATTCAGCTTTCAGGTTAATTTTATGTAAAATGTTCATGCTACTGTGAACTATATCATGAACGTAGGGCATTTAAGTAGAAGCATGTAATGGTAACTTCTTCATCTCAAACTATTTATTAAAACAAAAGCCAGCAACAGTGGTGGGTATACTGCACCAAAAAATGTCAATGTCTCAATAACTTGTCAATTGTTAGGTGCCGTCCTGTTCTCATGATGTCAAAATGTCAACAGCATGAAGGGGACTGTTTAAATACAATATGTCATTAAACCAGAACGTTTAGAATCACGTTGTGATTAACCGCCTTGTTAGAGAACATGTTATGCAATAAGCACTGAAACACTGAACAGTTAGACATGTGCATTCAAACGTTTAGAGAAGGAAATTAAGCATTCTGAAATTTCACCCGATAGTTGAATATCCCTAACTTTTTGTGAGTAGAATAGATAGTTTGATATATAACAACTGCCGCTCTGTCCACTACAATCAGGAAGACAGTCCTGATCCAGGGACATCAACAGAATTATGTAAAACATGTGTAAAGGAAATTCCACTCTACGTTCTTTCCATACAGTGCAGACAGACGAGCTTCGTCCAATCTGAATCCTCACGCTCGCAACACGCAGGTTTGCATATTAACAGCTTCATGCAAAACAAAAAGGATCTACAAAGACTTATGTTGTTACTGTTTTCAAAAGACAGAAAGCATAATTAGGGAATAAAAAGCAGCAAGGTACATAAAATGATGCTCCAAAAATATGAATCCTAAAAGTATTAGGATGCAGCAGGATAGAACAAAACAGCCACTGTGACAAGCAAGCAAGTTGTAGTTTGCTGACAACAGTAACATTTACAAAAGAAAGTTAGGGTTCAGTGTCTTGCTAAAGTACAGTTTTACATCTGGACTGCAGGACCTCGTCACTGGGAACAATGGGGACAAGATGATCTACTTTCTGGGCCACTCCCACCAGAGAAAAGGAATTAGCTACCAACAAGATAGCATCATGTCATGGACTTTACTGATTCAAAACTATTTAATACAGAACAATATTGGCCAGTCAAAGTACAATGTTAATATACCTGTGAGGATGCAGTGGGGAAACTGATGCCATCCTCTTTCAGAGATTTAATGGTGGCGCCGATCAGACTGAGTTGTGGATCCTTCTGGAAGTCTTCTGCCCACTCCACCATCAGAGCCTTTAGCTTTTCACACACCTTAGGATGGGCCTAGATAGGACATGCAAACAAACAGCTGTGTTGTTTTCTCCTGTGTTTTTACGCAGGATGTAGACCCTAATGCCAGCAAAACACATCTCTTATACAGATACACAACAGATAATTAAAAGATAATAGTTATAGTTCAAGCTGCGACACATCAAGATCTTTACTCAGAGTGCAAGGGAGTATGTGTGAGAACGAGACTGTCAATAGTGCAGTGAGATAAAATATAGCAGTTATAAAATAAGAATTGTGGAGAAAAAAGCAGATAAGCTCACATACCTTGCTGAGCACATACCGTACTTCACTAGCAAACTCTCTAGAGCAGATTTCTAAGTGGAATATTTTGCCACAGTTTGACACACAAGCACCCAGCAACTGCAAGAGATCAAGTCAAATTGGAGAAATGAGAAACAATAGCTGGTACATACAGTGTTTGAGCAAGTTTTTTTCAAATGTATTTTAACCAAGGAGGATGATTTTTTTTTTGGATCACTCACATCAGTGATTATTATTCAAAGCACATACAGTATTAACAGCAGGTGATGCTTTCATAATGTGGTTCTGATGACAATGGGCTTTAATTGGCTGAAGTGAATAAAGAGCTAAAAATAGAGCAGGCCTGTGACAGTATTTGGTTATTATGACTCAGACAGAGAAACAGTGCTCACACTATTCATCTGAGTTAAATCACAGCAGTATGAATATATGCATATATGAATACAACATTTGGCCCTGGAAAACTACATTTTCAATTTATCATCAGCTTGTTTAATAATAATAATAGGCTCAATCCATTTTGTACAGTAAGTACATTATTTTTAACTGATGGTGGCCATAACACTGATAAGACAATGGTAACAGAAAGAGTAAATGTCATGTCACAGTAAGTAGATTTAGTGATGCCATGTCCTTCCCCAAAAAATACAAGGGACATCGCAACATCCTAACAAACTCACATTGAGGGCCTGCAGGGCAACATGAGGTACTTTGTTGTTGACTCTCTTCATAATAGATCTCAAGCTGTCCTTTGGTCTATAACAGAAGAGAAAAGAATAGAATTAAACACCAAACATAATGTCCCTACATATTTAAATTCTGATAAAAATGTGCTGTACATAAAGAAATAGTTATTTCAACCCTGTTGCAGCTCAATTGAAATGAAAATGCTTTTATTCCAGCTTACCCATTTGGGGTTGTTCCAATTTTATCGCAGATATCCATAATGATCCCCCAGTCATCTGTTGTGTTATTTTCATTGGTTGCCTTCTCTAGAAATATGACAAATATGAAAAGAGTGCATATGGTGCAGTGAGAAAATTATCCTCGCTGGCATCACGACTGCTGGGCAGACATGCCAGTCACAGTGGGCAAGTGTTAGAGTAATGAATAGCAAGCACTACATTTGTGTTACATTTTATAAGCTGTTAATGTACTGAAGTCTGTCAGGCTACAGCTAAAAAAATAAATAAATGTTGGAGGGGTCCTAAAAGTCAAGTAAATTTCACATTATATGCTCTGCGCTGAAATAGGTAGTCAAACCACTCCAGTCTTGAAGCATTTAACTTGAGCAGTTTAGTAGGGGCCAGGCTAAACAGACACACTTATTAAAAAGACTAATAATTTCTGTGTTGAAAAGCACATCTGATTGTGTCCCTCAAAATAAAAAAATACTGTTTTGTGTTAAAGTCTGCGATATTTAATAAAATACATGTTTACAACGATGAAGACAATCCACTACTGCTTTGTAATAAAAAAAAGCAGAAAATACCTCAAATTCCCAACTCGTATTTAACCCCATCGTGGCACTCATGACTCATCATGTAACAGACAACCAGTTATGTGTAACAGTGCACTACTGTCCAGACACAAAAGAACTGTGGTGTTATGGGGACAGATGGGGTGGTGACTGAGGAAGTTTGCATGAAAATTGAATCATATGACTATGAGATCCAAATATCTACAATACAAAAGATGAATTTAGCAATTCTAACACATCGATTTATAGTACGGAAGAGTCTAAACTGGAGTGGAAGCCATGAGTTATTAATTAAACCACTGACGGATGAGAAATTGATTTTCGCAGTAGCAAACAAACGTCTGTATCTCTCATCGACTAATGTGCAGTTTATTTGCTTAATTCCTGATTTGTTTGGTAAAATTCTAAAAATAAAAGTTTATAAATACTATAAAATACTTGGAATACAAATTGGATAAACATTTAAATTATTGAATTGTAACCAACAGTACAAGACTTGAAGATATTCACTGAAAGCCAAAACAAGCAACACATTTCCCCATTTGAAAACTGAAACGGGAGAATGGTTGGCTCTTTTGGGTGAAACATTATTTCAACCAGTACATCAACAAAAGTTGCTTATTAATTTTACATTGTCAGACTAACCCAAAAAAAATAAACAAAGAATTTCAGCCATCATTGGATACTGGATTAAGGCTCCAACTAATAATTGATCTTCCAGTTATTATCTTAATTAATCAACTGACCGGCCTCCGAAATGTCCGGAAATATTGAAATATCATTTCACGTTATCACCAAATGTCTTACTTTACCTCATTAGTATTGAAAACTCAAAAGTATTACACTTTCCCTCGTATAACATATTACAAGAAATATGTAGGCAGAACCAAATAGTCAATCATGTGGTTCAGAGGATTATGTTTTTCAACAATAGATGAGCAAAATCTATACAAAAACGCGCACCAACTAATTACATAAGTAATTATTGGACTGTAAAAATCCGTATAATTTTTCTATTAATGAACTAATCAGTTAACTTTTTACCAATTGCAGCTCTTTGTTAAACCATGTGAGGGTCAAAATAAAATAGGCTATTCCTCTTAATTCAATATAATTTCATTTCATATCATTATAAAATGGATTTTGGACCATTCAAGAAAGGTGTGATGGGTATTTTTCACTACTCATAAGCGGTTTCTGTTTTTCTGTAAACGTTATACACAATATGCCCTAATTTGGGACCAGGGGATTTTGTAACTGCCAGTTACAAAATATGAATCACACCTCCTAAGTTATTACAGTCGCTAACTCTGGCAAATTAACTGACCGGTAAACTTAATGAAAGTCATTGACAACCAGTGAGCTAGCTAGGTGTACACTAGGGAAGCCGACGCTTGTGGGGGTTGTTGCTACCAAACTGACGATGTTTGTGAAATAAAATTACAAAGCTTCAACGAACTAAAAGCTCGAGCTAAGCTAACGCGAGCTAAGCTACGTGTTATTGGCCCGTTCGGTTGCTAACTAACGCTACCTATGAAAAAAAAATTTAAGAAACCGCACTTCACTTACCGACATCTTGGTCAAATGGGTTTTGGGTAAATAAAGGCATGCTAATGATTGGAGAAGAGCCAGACTATTGACAAAATCCTTATATACGTGTTCTCTGGACTAAAGCTAAAAAAATATCTCTTCCTTGTCCATTAAACTCAACACTGGTTTACCGGAAACGTGGCTGTCTCCAATAATGCCTGAACAAAATTGGACAAAAACACCAGAGTGTTACAAATTAATTTTTTTATATCAGTTTAAAGTTTTAAATCAGTGTTATTTTTTGTAACTAAAATTAAATACGTTGACATCTATTCCTAAAAAAATACAATAACATAGCACTTGGCACTTGGTAAACACCTCTGTTTACCTTTTCATCTGTTTTCACACTGGAGAAATACTGACACCTAAAGGTGAACAGAGGACGATAAGCACACACGCACTCTGGATTTTAAATGTATCATATTTATTTAAAGAACCAAACAAAGAATTTAACCCAGGAGATATTTAAATGGCGCATTTGAATCAAGTATATCCTGGCCTTTAATGTGTATGGCTCAAACTTAGAATAAACTCCCAAATAAATTGTATAACTAATTTAAGGCATCTCATTGTGTACATATCTCGCTAAACCAACAACACCCACAAAAAAGTGGGATTGTAACCAGTGGCCTTTAAGCTTGAATACCTGTTTATTGCCATTGTATATTTTAGAAATTCAAGATCTTATCCATTATACAACATCAGGGAGGTGTTTAATCTGTCAGAAATTCAGTCTGCGGCATTATAGCAACCGCAAACATGCAGCCAGAATAGTTAGGGATTATCTTCAGCCACAAGAATATGGTATCCCGTAAAGACTGATGTAACCCCCACCAAGCTTCAATCTCAACACCGTTATCTAAAGGTAATTGAAGGTAAAAGTGAGAACAATCTACAGTGGACCATCCCAATGCCTTCAAAGTTATGTGCAACCGAACCCAGGAGAATTTGTTATTTATCCTGCCCTCACACGTGTACACAAAATAAAATAAAAAACCCTAACTTGTATTATACATCATAACATGCATATATATAATGTGTCATATGAGGCAATCTTTTTATCATTGTTGTTCTAGATTTCGGAACGCCCAACAGGGGGCGTGCCTCCCAAAGAGCAATTTTACAGTCAGGTAAACTGCCAAATTTTAAATGTAAAGTTGAAATTAGTTTGACCGATCTAGAATGATTTAGATTTGATTCTCGCAAATATATACTGTTTAAATCAACATATTAAATATTGTTTGTGAGCGTCTCAAAGCGAAGCCGGAAGAACGGGGAGGTGAATCGTCTCGCGTGAGGACGACACTTCCTCCTTTGGCCCATGGTCAGGCCACCTCTGTTCGTTTCCTGACTCTGAGAACCTGACAGCCACCGTCGATCAGGACCAAAGACCATTAAGGGTTGTAGTCATGTCGGCAGCTGCCCCGGGGATTAGCAAGGCGGCCCACAGCGATGCGGGCCTCAAGAAGAAGAAAGGACCCGGTGCCCTGGCTACGGCCTACTTGGTCATTTACAACGTTGTTATGACAGCGGGGTATGTAGCATGCTTCCTCCTGCTAATGCTGCTGTGGTGGAGCATGAGTGTGTGTGTGCGCGCGTGTGCAAGACAGCACTGATTCACTGGAGGAAGCTTTCACTGTCACTGCATTATTTATTTTTCATTATTAATACTTTTTATTCAGTTTTATTCCCTGTTTATTTTAGAAACAGAGATCGTATACTGTGCAGTGGAATTACTTTGAATTGGCTTCCCACTGTCTCCAGATTAACGTTACAACCACCTGGTGTGCACATTAATTGGAACTGACTCGGACGCCATCCTAAAATAGTAGAGAAATATTAAAACTGATGCTTTATTGTGTGCACTCCGTGTTTATTTACACCACCCAGTGAAAGTTTTAATCTTGCATATGATAGAAAGATGGAAATGAAATGAATCAAGGGAAAGATAAGATTCAAAGGGTTATTCGTTATTCCTAGCAAAAAAAAGAAAAGAAAAGCCTTTGGGTAAATTTTTTAGTTGAGAACATAAAAAATAAACGACCTTATTAAACAGATGTTAGTCTTTTTTAAGGACCAAAGGAAAGAGAAGATTGGTGCCTAACTAAAACATCACATAAAATTAGCAAGTTGTTTAGTTATGCAAAACACAGTAATAAATATAATAACATAAAATAAAAATGTAATACTATAGTTTCAATGCATGTTGAACAAAGGAAGATATTTTAAGATGTCATCTGAGGTTTTTAAAATTTGAAATTCTTCACTTTTTAAGCATGTCAGACTAATGACTTATATATAATTTAAGGATTTCATAGTAGCAGCCCTAGTTAGGACCCTGAAACAATTGGAGACCAACAATGATTCAGCATATCTGCATTTACCATGTATGTAAACTTTACTGTACAGCTGTTTTTATTTTATTTTTTTGCCATTTACGGAATGCATTTTCCATTTTGAATGATTACACATAGATTTGTATTTAAGTTGGCTGGTATGAACAGAACACATTAGATCATGTTATGACCTCTATCTGGCTGAAATACCCATAAATGTGACAAATCAATTACTGTATCTTGAACCATGAACTCAGAAATCTCTCTGTCTTTTATTGCACTGCATTTTAGACTGTTGCACAATTGAATGGTGGGTGGTGTTAGCTCACTGTTCTAACCAGTCAGGTCACATTGTGTCCCGCTCCGTATTGATGGGTCACACAGAGCCTGCTTTGTACGGAGCACAAGTTAGGGTGTCGCACACACGTTTTCCCTTGTTAAAATGCAGCAACTACATTCAGACGTTGCTGTAGCAGCTTAGACCCTGCTAAACTGGTAATATTGGTTGTTATCACTTCTCCTGACTAAGGGCCTATTGGATACAAGTCATATGTGTCAGTCTGTTAAACGGCTACTCTGCACAGAGCTTCTCTAACAGTCAAACAGCTCATATCTCCATGAGCTCCATGCTGCAGTTCGCCTCTCATCCCTCTGTGGACCTATGCAGTAAATTATTATGCTCAATATGATATTATATGATTATGCATTTGAGGAGATATGTAAGCATGAGTTTGTTTGCAGAAGGTATGTCCTGTATTTTCCATTTCCTATTGTATTTTATCTTTATTTAAAATATCAAAACAAGCTAATTTAAAGTTTAACTGTCTTCAAAATGTACTGTCGAATTTTATTGTATAATATTAGTGCGATCGTTGGGAATTAAATGGCTTAATGTTATTATCCAAAGGTCTGTTAAAATATCAGAGCCTTACAGGTAATGGTAATGTGTACAATGCCACAACATTAATTCCACCTGGGGGTTTTAATGTCGTAGTGGACAGGGGTCAGCAGCTGCACGGCAAACTGTGATGCACTGCGTGTTCTGGCACCTGTTGGCCATGAGCAGCATTACACTGTTTTCATGCAGACCCGTGTCTGATTTATATAACTCTCCTTAAGATGGTAATATTAATTTTGGCTGCAATACAAACAGGTAGAGGGATATTGCACTTTTATTACTGAATTCTTTATTTTAATCAGAAACTGTGGACAAGGCAAACACAGATTTCCCCTATACCATCGTCTGGTAGAACTTTTTTATCCCTTCCGCTCTCCAGGTGGCTGGTGATTGCTGTAGGTCTTGTCAGAGCTTATCTGGCCAGAGGGAGCTACCATGGGCTGTACTATTCCATAGAGAAGCCTCTCAAGTTCTTTCAGACGGGAGCTCTTCTGGAGGTGAGATAAGCACAAGAGGCATAATTGCAAAATTAAAATGTTTTTAATGAAATACACATATATTTGATTCAACAATATAAGACAACTATATCTATATGTGCACAAAATGTGCCACCTTAATGTGGATAATTCATTAGTAATGTTTTCCATTTTATTTAATAATTTTACAGCATCCTTAATGACTGCAGATGCAGAACATCTGTAAGTGGTCAAATCATTAAACTAGAGTTGATGATTTTGTGGAAAGCTATTGCAAATTGAGTCTTGGATAAACAAATAAGCAAAAATGTAGTTTTATGTTTTGAAATAATTCAGCTTTTTTTATTTCAACAGAAACGTGTGTCTTCGATTTATGTGTGGATGTACTGAGCCATTAAGCACAAGCTCATTAACTGTACCTTGTTTGACATGTGCTGCTGTAACATATGAGTCTAGTAACCTAACATGCCTGAGCACACCGTGTTAAAGCCACACAGCTAAAGGATACTTTGGCATTTCATAATGGCTTTTTGTAAGATTTCAAACTAATAAAACTATAGTCTGGTTAAAAAATTATAGATTAAATAAAGTCCCCTGCTGTTTTTCAAAAGGGAGTCATGGAAGTAAACCCCAGCGTTGTCTGGATCTCTCACTCATGTTAAAAGGTTGCCTATAGACGTGCACAGGCTAAGCATCATTAGGTGGTGCAATGATCCTTTCTAGCCACATTGTACAGTAGGTCAATGATAGTATCTTCCATTCATCCAATAGTCTAAGCACAGATTAAACACTACAGACACTGCTATATTTTATTGTTTTGAGGTTTATTGACCCACACAACTGACAGGTCAACTGACAGGCCATTTTCTGTTATTGATTTGTGCACCTGTAAGTGATGGGTTATCTGAGAATATGGACGAGAAATCATTGCTAATCTTAACTGTCTTAGAAAGGCATCATTTTTCAGCAATCATCATAGTGCAAAATGACTCCCTACAATGCACGAACAAATCACCAATTAAGCCATACTTTCAGTACCAATGCCAATAAGCTCTTCTATGCTCCACTTTCAGAAGCACACTGAGTAATTGTCTGTTATCATTTGCTTTTACAGATACTCCACTGTGCTGTAGGTGAGTTTCTCTTCAGCCTCCACCTCACCTCCACTGCTCTGGCGACTCAGATTGCTTGAGACAAAGTTAACATTTAGGTGCTTCTGGATGCTTAAATGTTTTTATTTTTATTTTATCTACCAGCTGGTCTTTTTATCAGAAATCTGTTTATTTGACAGGCTGAAGTATGTGTTGATTTATAAACTTAATTTAAATCCATCCTGTCTCCAAAAGACACGGGTTGTCTCGTTGCATTAACAGGAGCTTCAGAAATTATTTAAACTCCTTCATTTGTGTCTAGAACATGACCAAAGTCCACTTACTGCAAATTGAATCGACCAGACATAGTTTTGAAATTCACTGTATGTATAAGGTTCCACATTTCACAATGTGTGTCAGGAAAAAAAAACAGGCTATGAAGGTCACAGAACTTTTTATAGACCTCAGTGATAAAACTGTGGCATAGATTAGAGCAGTTACATAAAGCGATATGTAAATCTTTGAGTGTTTCTATGTGCACAGTTGCTCTAGTAAAAGGAAAGAAATTTGGAACCAACATGGGGCCATGTGGAGATGGACAAGCTGACTTATAACCCAGAAGTCAGTCTATCAGAGCCTTAGAAGTCCTTTTGCAGAATTAGAAGAACCAGCACAAAAATGTCAGCCAAGCACACAGCCAAGACAAATACCTCAAGACGTCTCTGACCTGAAGATGGCAGTCCACAGTGTCCACAGGCACTTCCCAGCAAGTCTAATGGAGCCTGAGAGGATCTGCTGTGAAGAATGAGATAATCTGCCCACATTGGCAGTTTGTTACTTAAAAATTAAACCTAGAACATAGTAGGATGCAAAGAGTGAAAGGTTCTCAATACTTTCTGAAAAAACAATATGTGCATGAAGATCCCAAAATGTCATCAGAAGATGATTTGAAAGTTTCATCCTACAAAATTCAATGCTTTAATGATACTTAATTTAAAGCTCTCAGCCGAAAGGAGAGTAGTAGTCACATCCTGCCCAAGTCACAACTACAATTACAAGGAAAGTATCATTTTGAATAATGTAAGCAGATCCATCATTCTTTCTAGGAGGTGTTTGATATGTTTGAAGAGCTCAGTAACCCAATCCGTAATATGAAAAAAGATATCTAAAGTTATTTTGACAGGCTCAGACATGTTTGTATTATCATCCAACGCCTTGTAAAAACGTAGACTCCAGTGGCTGATATCTGAAGTAATGATTTTTGACTGGTCACATGGTAATTATGACTCATCAGATTGCATTTTCAAATACAATCTACAGTTAGACAAACAGAAGCTTTTCACATTTGAAGTGTTTGCCAAAGAGGGAAGCAAGAAGCTGTTTGCTGTAGTGGTGCTAATGTGATGAGAGACTGTGCTACGGTTCACAGTCCATTCTCTTCATTATCAGAGGTTTGAAGCTTAAGCTAGCCGACCTTTCCTATTGCAAACAGGCTCCCAGCAGCTGCCATCCTCTCAGCACGCACACACACACACAACTATAGGTTCCTACCTACTGGCTGGAAGAAGACGCTGTCATTAGTTTCCTTTTTATGTGCATCTGAGAGCTCAGTAATAAAGGCTCAGTTTTCCGTTTAAAACTCTATAGGAAATGCAGCTGTTAGTTTTTGTTGCTTCTCTTTCATATAATCCGGTATCAGTTTCTCTATTTCCTAACACATCATTACTTGTGACCATCGGTGTCATGTCTATCATTCTATTCTATTTTCCCTAGTAATCATTGATTTAGTCGGTAAAATGCTGAAAAGCAACATCATTGTCGTCATATCAAATTTTCCAGAGCCCAGTTTGACATATTCAGATAGTTTCATTGTGACTTTTTTTGAATCACATTTTCCACCACATTTCAAGTGGCTAATCGTGTAATAGTCTATTCAGATGTCTTGTTAGAATAAAAATCTGTTACACTTGCATATTAAACGTATGAAATAAAAAGCATCATTCCAGTCTCTTGGTTTTAGAAAATGTCCTCGTCCTGTCCCATAATAATTGGCATAGTTTTGTGAATGCACAAGCTAATTCACGCATTGCCTGTCTTTTGTCTCATATGTCAGGGATCGTACCGTCCTCTGTGGTTCTGACTGGATTCCAGGTCTTGTCCCGCGTTTTCCTTACCTGGGCCATCACGCACAGTGTCAGGGAGGTGAGATCATTTTCTGTGCATTCAATATAAACCACTCCTGCAATATGTCAATATATATGTCTAGTGATCAACATATAAAGCAGGAGCAGCGTCAATATTTACATGGCTTCATCTTTGAAAATGACCAATTCCTGTACTGTTTGCCTTGTTATTAGATTGGAGCGGAGTAAACGTGTAAGTAATCTCAGATGGTCTTCGTGTAGGGCTGCAGGAATGAATCTGCTGAATATGACTAGTGAATAATTCAGTGTTAATGTTGTTTTCTCTGTGGGTCTGTTGTGTGAGGATGTACTGACGAGCTGTCCTCTCTCTCTCTCTTTCTCTCCATTTTATGTCAATGTGTGTGGAAAGCTCTTCAGATTGAGAGTGTATATAATACTATATTAATTGTGCCTTTGCGCTTAACATCTTACTTGCATTAATTTTAACCTGATATGTTTGAGGATAGGGACCAGCGGCCTGCAGTGTGATATGATCTCTGAGCATCTGAAACAAACAGCATGGTTCTGTGATGAAAACTCAAAATACAGCACAGTAGTACAGTGCTATCCCGTCGGTTCATCTGTTTTTATAAATTATTTTTCCCATCATTCTGCAGGTGCAGAGCGAGGACAGCGTGCTGCTGTTTGTCACAGCCTGGACCGTCACAGAGATCATCCGCTACTCTTTCTACACCTTCAGCCTGCTCAATCACCTGCCATACCTCATCAAATGGGCAAGGTAGGGAACCTTAGAGACTGACATCAGAACAGGACATATTTGTTATGCTGACTGAAAAACATGGCGGAATCATTTTAAGATTAAAGTCTTTGATAAGAGCTACAGTAGGTCAAGGCTGAACAGATGGGCTGAGCCCTTACAAAGGTCAAGTTGCGAAATTTTTAACGCGTTAACTTGATTTTATCATGTTTTTCTGTATTATGGTGAAACTCATTAATATTCTCTTATTGGTTAAGTGAGTCATGATCAGCAGCTGTTTGAACATACAGTCCATCCAGCACTTAAATCTTTCCACATTTTGTTATGTTATTGCCTTATTTCAAATTGGATCAAATTCAATATTTTCCTCAAAGTTCTACAAACAATACCCCATAATGACGACGTTTGAAATCTTTGCAAATTTATAAAAAAAATAAAAATTAAAAAAAAAAAAAATCACATGTACACAAGTATTCACTGCCTTTTTTTTTTTAATAATTTGTTGAAGTACATTTAGCACCAATTACAGTCTCAAGTCTTTGAGTATGATGCTCTGACATGCACTGTTGGGACCTTATATAGACAGGTGTATGCTTTTCCAAATCATGTCCAAAGAACTGAATTTCCCTCAGGTGGACTCCAGTCAAGTAGTAGAAACATCTCAAGGATGATCAGGGGAAACACGATGCACCAAAGTTAAATTCTGAGTATCATGACAAAGGTGGATATGATTTCTTTTTTTTGTTTGTTTTGTTTTGTTTTTTTAAATAAATTTGCAAAGATTTGCAAGTGCCTGGATGCACTGTAGGGTCCCAAAGTTTGGGGGCTGGGTAGTTACAGACAGGTCAGAGTCCACATGTTGATCCCTGTCCTCCACAACTTTTAAAGCATCAGCTATGTAGTTATACTCTGTGTGAGAAATTATTATGCAATTCATTACTAACGAGAACTAAATTAGCACCAGCTTTCTTTGGCTGCCCCTTTTGAATATTTAGTGGTTTGACATTTAGTACACAAAATATTTAATTGATGGTGAATACAATCATTGATGGCATCTTATTTTGCAGTTTATTTCACCAACTAAACTTGATAAAATGTTGTAGTTTATATATTTGATACTGAACCTTAGGGGCTCGTGTTGGAACCAGTAGGAAAACATTACAAACTATTTCAGCCTGAGTGATAATAAAATGGGATAATGTAGTTAGTTTCTAATTCAATTAGTAATACACATTTTGTTTATTTGGTAAATTGCTTCATGAATTGCAAAAGTGATTTGTAGTGCTTGTATATACATCACCTCATGCTGAAAATCCTATTTTTGTATTTGTACCTTCTGTAGATTCTACAATAATGAAACAGGAGGTTTTCAAACACTGTATTATTCACTTGACTGCATTACACTGCATTATTCCAAACACTAGATATTAATTTCACCATCAAACCTAGAGTAAATTTTATGCTGTTTCTAATCTGATGGGATTCATCTGCATCCAAAGCCAAGGCAACAGTTGTTAAGTGCCTACCTCCCTGTGGTCTTTGTTGCTAGGTAGCAAATGAGGTCGTCGCTATATTGGTAATCGACTTGAGTTTGACTGAGACACAGAAAAATTGACCGTGCACCAGTGGAAAATCCAGTGAAGCATCAGTGAAAGCAGCCTCTGGATTTGGAGTGTTGGTTAAAGAAGTGACAGATCTTCTTCTTCTTCTTTTTTCTTCCCCTTTCTTTAACGTTCATTTAGCCCATCTCTCTCCTCAAAAGGCCTGATCCCACAACAGCCCTGTAATTAAAAATCTAGAAGCATAGCAGAGGCAGCATTACATCCTTTTTAGTTGCTTTTTTGAACTGTCTGTCAAACACTTAGAATGGGCTCCCTTTAGTACCTAAATGTACAGTTGTCTTTAAAGGAAATGTTTGACATGAGTGATTTTCTGCTCGAATTGTCTCAGAGCCTGATCACAATCTCAAACATTCCTCATACTCGTCCACTTTCTTTTAAAGAGATACAAATGTTTCTGGTGTTGCCGTCTTTGGCAACAAGTCTTTTTTTTTCTCTTCTCATCAAAATACTTTTTTTTTCTTTTCTTTTTTTTAACTTAAGCCATGTCCAACCTACTTATGAGGTGCCTTTTGTTATTCCCGTCTTTGTTGTTTGCATTTTACACCAGCTGTACCTCCCAGCATCATGTTGCAGGTACAATGAATAATGAATCTGTCTAATTTTTGTGTTTCCCCCGCTGCTGACTACTGCAGGTACACCTTTTTCATCGTGCTGTATCCCATGGGAGTGACTGGGGAACTGCTGACCATCTATGCAGCGCTGCCATACGTGCAGAAGACGGGCCTGTACTCTGTCACTCTCCCCAACAAATATAACTTCTCTTTTGACTACCACACATTCCTCATCCTCATCATGATCTCCTACATTCCTCGTAAGTTGACAAAGGCAGGACTTATTTATTTTCCACAACCCAGACATTTGCTGTGGCAATATATGCTCCTACTTGGTGTGTTGGTGCAGGAGCTCAGGTTCTGTTTTTAAGTGAACGTTTCTGTTATTTCATCCAGTCTCTCTCCTTTTCATTTTTGTCTTTGTTCATCCATATACTGAAATCGTAACCCCTCAAGAAATGGGTGAATATTTACAGTAGCTCTACTCGAAAAATGCGCAGCTCTCCATTAAGGACTTATCTTAATTTTGCAACAACAGCCAGAGCAATGAGTCATCTGTTCGGGCCCAGTTGGGTCTTCACATTGACTTTGTTTTGTGTCACTTGGATTTAGTTTTAAAGTACTTTAACAATCGTAAGCCTGTCATCATAATATGAAAAGGTTTAAAACTAATAGTTTTTGAATGGAGTCCACAACTAGAGTAAAATGTCTCCTGTTTCTTTTCTGAATCACGTATAACGTTACATTTTAACAAAAAGAAATACGCCTGTGTCTTCTTGTTTCAGCTGCTGTTGCAGCCTGATATAAACATCTCTTATTTACTTACTGACCCTCCTCTGCCTCACCCCAGTCTTTCCCCAGCTCTATTTCCACATGATCCGACAGAGGAAGAAGGTGCTGGGCCACGCAGAGGACTACAGCAAAGTGGAGTGAGCTGAACAGTGCTCAGAGGCCTAATGGAGGGACAAGAAAGCAAAACAACGAACAGAAGAACAAAATCATGTTTGCGCATTGAAACACAAAGCCTGACCAGTTTTCAAACTGCCAGAACTGACCTGGCCGACGATTCAGTTATCAAAAAAAAAGTTTAATTTCAGCTGTTGTCTGGGTTGTATAGATCTTCACAAGCTATGAATGAACTAATGTTATTTTTGTGTGGTTGTTTTTATTTATGAACAAAGTGCGGTTCTTCTTGTGTAGTCGGAGAGAATACAGCTACACACAAACTGAATTTGGACTCGGACACAGTTGAGCTGCCGTTTGAGCAGTGAGCAGAACTCAGTCGGGATTCACTTTTAGATGATACGATACACAAATCTGTAATAGATCCTTTACCTACTCAAGGCTTGTCTTTCCTTAAGAAGCATTTTTTTCCTTTAGAGAATAGTGAGAGAAATAGCACTGAACCTAGTAGGTTACTGCAGGTTTTGCATCTACGGTGTGTTTGTTGAAACAGACTGTTGTCCAGATTTGTACGTTTCTTTATTTTCTTTCATTCATTACAGTGAAAGGGTTGGTTTACATTCCTAATTTAGTCCAATAAATCCTGTTTCATTCTGTGCTTGCATGATCTTCTATCTGTTCTCCTCGTGTTAACTGCTCTTGGTTTGGTAATTGTGACTTTCATCTCAGTGATCTGACACTGATTACGCTGACTCACACCCAGTTTCCCAGTTTTCCCGGCCATGCTTGTGAGCGGTGTTTTCATAGTGTCATTGTTTTTCATTTACGGGATTTATACTCCAAAGTAGCCCGAAGATGGTTGAAGAGAATAGTTGTTTTTCCTTTAGACATATATCAAAATTCACAACCATCCCTCATCATGTGATTACATGTTAAGTTCTTTATCTATTAAAAGTGACTTGTTTTTTTTATGTTTGCCATCTTCACCTCATCTTCACTTAAAGTAGATATTGTGACTTATAAATGGGCACAATCCTTATTGCAAAAGAGCAATGAAGACATCATGACTTTAAGTTATGGAACACAACCAAAAAAAAGAAAAAGCAAAGCATAACATACAGTAGCAACAGTGTTTTCAGATCAAATATACCTTGATATGTAACACAAACAAAACTGCATTGTAGCCCAAATATTTGTATAATTAAGTAGAAAAACTGGTGATCATTCATTTATATAGAGCTGTGTGAGCATAAAGTACAAAGAGAACTAAATGGGCATAGTTTTACAGTTTGTCTGTTTTTTAACTGATGGGGGGGGAAAAAGATATTTAGTCCTAGTTTATGCACATTACATAATGTTTTCTTGTTTTGGGCAATGTTTTATATATTTTTTTAATTTTTGAGCTGTAATCCTGAATGTGTGTTGTTTTGGGGGGTTACTTTGCCAAAGAGTAACTTAATAACAGGTTGAAAGCATTAGGTTGCTGACGTCTTTCATTCCAAAACTTTAGTCTGGTGCACGTCTGCAATGTGCATTTCAGTACTAATGCAGAAAAAGCAAAAACATCAACCACTTGAGGTCAGCAAAAACAACATTTTCAGCTTAAGTTACTATTTTAAATGGTCTATTTACCTTAATTACAAGGACTATTCTTAACAGACCTCTTCTGGTGTACAGCTTTGCACATAGTTTTTTTTGTTGTTGTTGTTGTTGTTGTTATTTGGTTATTTTTTCCTCAAATGCCCAATATAGTTTCCGAGATTTCTTTCTCCATGGTGGCATATGGCAGTGATTACACACTTTTAATGTGTCCAGGTGTAGCAATTAACAATGTAATCAATAGTGTGTTTGACAAGGTTTGTGAAAAAGATATCTTCTGTAGTTTAACTCTGGTCTGGTGCCCTCCTTCGTTGTCTCCCGTGAGTCTCACAGGTCCCACCCCACAGTTTTAGAACCACTTGCATACTCCTGTGAAGCTTTCAGGTTTTGTGTAGGTCTTTATTTCTCCAAGTATCGTTCTACTAGCACAGGAGTGTTTGGTTATCTCAGTGAACCCTTTAACATGTCCAAGCTGAGTCGCTTCTGCTGTGACCTCTAAAATCTCACTTCCATCAGCTTGCCTTCTTTAAGCGTCATTATTCCGTCATTATAATATGAACTTGTCTCACACACCTTTACTCTGTAGCAAGGTGAGCAGCCGATGGTGCCCTTCACTTCCCCGTACATGGTTGAGCATGATTTGGGATACTTGGCAAAATGTCCTGCAGGAGCAGAAGGGCAGCCCGTTGTAAAACTGCATGAAAGAGGAATTCTGGAATGGAAATATGGGTCACATCATGACTTAAAAAACAAACCCCACAAAAGCATGGCAATGTTACTTCAGAAGTGGTTAATAATAAAGTTTTGATACTAATGTTTTGCATGGGGCCAGCAGACTTTGTACAGGTATGAATAATGAGTATATATTTACAATAAACCTATAACATGGGGAGCATATTTACTATTTTTGTATTTTATACAGTATATTGGTTGATTGACAGACACTCACACTGAGATATAGTGAATTTTGTAATGGTTCGTAGTTTAAATGTACCAGTGATCCATTCACTTGTTCTGTGTGTAGGTGGGAACCCGGCACTGGTTGTGTCCCCACAGCGAATCTAACTCTATCCTCTGCATCCTTTTCTCTCACACCAACTAACTTTATGTGCGACTGTCTCTAAGCCGAACAACATCTCTGGTCTCACCACCGTCTTGAACACCTTTCCTTTCATTCTCGCTGATTGTCTTTTATCACACAACACACCTGACACTTTTCTCCACCCGTTCCAACCTGCTTGCATTCGCCTCTTCACCTCTTTTCCACACTCTCCGTTGCTCTGAACCATTGAGCCTATGTACTTAAAGTCCTGCACCTTCTTCACCTCTGCTCCCTGTAACCTCACCGTTCTACTTGGGTCCCTCTCATTCACACACATGTATTCTGTCTTACTGCAGCTATGCTTCATTCCTCTGATTTCCAGAGGAGACCTCCACCTCTCTAGATTTTCCCGGCTGTGATTTAAAGCATTGCCAAACAGTCCATTGTTATCAACTTATTTCTAAGGGACTATTTACAATAATAAAAATAAAGTTTCTCATTTCATTTATTAATTGGTGAACAATATACAGGTAGTTAAAACAAATATTACTAACATTTTCATGTAAAATATTAATTATATAAATGATTTTGTTCATTGTAAATTTTTCCTCTCAACCTTCATGACTGTGTGTGATAAAAAAAAAATCGACCATATAGCATTCTAATAATTCAGAGAGCCTATATTAAACATGTCCACACAACGCAGGGCTTTTGCTACAGTGAACATTTCTAGTACATTTCAATTAATCCCTATGACAACATATCGACATCACTAAGGGTCATTTACTCAAACTTGACAAAGCTCCTCCACAGCCAGAGAAGACATTATGCAAGAAAACTGTGTCTGATGAATGATTATGTAAATGATTTTTCAAGTTAAACCATTTTCAACAGCCATGAGTGGGGGGAGCGACGCTGACTCCGTTTGCACTGAAGGCTGCAGCCAGCCACTTACTCTCTGATATTTCTGAATATACTTTTAGAGGAATCCCTGCTGTGCATAATGCTGGATATGACATAAGGTTTGTCTAAACTCTAACTCTCTGGAAACAAAGGTCAAAATCAATGTCCTGCAAACTAGTAAACGTGTATTTCTTTTTATTTGCTGAAATATGAACTTCACCTGAACTGACACATCATGCCAGGCTTTCAACCAGTCCTCCAACCTTAATGGCCATTCCAGCTTTTGGTATGTTGTTATTCTGTGTCAGTGACAAAATGAAGTCTGTACCATAAAATAGACTGTTACCCAGAACACATAACAGTCCAGTATGACCATTCCTCACACAACCATTTCCAAAGAATGACATCAAGCTATGGCTATATTAATCTCCACACTGAGTCAAAAAGCATATTCAAAGTAAATATCGAAGATATGTGGGTGGCTCTGTGTGACTCCCATTCGTTGCATACACAGTGTGCACAATAGCAGACTGTATAAATGGCTGTGTGTGTGTTTGGTTGTACATTTCCCTCAGTGATTGTACAGGTCACCCTCCACTCGGATGACTCACAACACTGCAGCAGTTGTCATCCTCTCCTTTTTGTGAAAAGGAATAAAACTGCACTGACCAAGACTGAGTGAGAGGATTCTTGGCTCATCAGTACTTGGCCTCATGATGTAGGCTCGTAGCGTTACATCGGTCCACCCCGTCATTCGGTGGCCGGACCACACGTGTTGCAAATAACTAGAATGTCTGACGCTTTTTTCGATGTCGTCAAAAGAATCGTGTGGATGGTGCAGTTTTAGTTTTGGTGCAGTGTTCGCAATGCAAATCCAACATTTGCAACTGTTTATCTTTGTGCATGTTGTTTTTCTTTACACGACTTTGTATCCGGTGTCAGGCATCTTTTTGTCTGTGGCTGCTACGACTGACTGATGGCAGACCTTTATTTAGATTTCATAGAACTTCATTCATTTATTTTTATTGGGCCAACGGCTGAACAACGTGTGGAAACTGATTCAGAGGGATGGAAGCAGACTAAACAGACATCTTCAGCTGCTGAGCTGACCAGTGTTGCCATGGGTGCATGTGTGTGAAAGCTTACTTTACGTTCACTGATTATTCGTGCAAAATTTGCAATTTAGAATTCTGCCATCACACATTTACTCTCATTTTGACCTCTTTCTGCGTATTTGCGTAGTCTATTGGAAATATAAAAGTATTATCAGTACATTTTTTCAACATATTTTCGGTGGAACCAGTCTTGACCACAAATGTAAAGGACTGGTATAAAGTGTTGGCTACTTAATATTTCGAATCTGTTTTCAGAGGGTTCTGCCTCTGGCAAGACATGTAGGGCATGTTATCAGTGTTTTCACTGTTTAATGGACTTGTTAATCACTCGGTGATTTCTCTGCTGCACTAGCATGATAAAGTGTTTATATTTTTTCTCAAGTAAAAGCTTTGCCAATATAAAAAAAACTACTTCTGGCTAGATTTGGTTGTATTGTAGTTTTTACTGTGATCGTTCGGTGCCATTTAGAAGCTAAAACATTTCATATGTGGGAAGCACACTGTGTGTCCAAGAATATGTGGACACAGCTTATATGTCTGGGTGCTTTTGGTTTATAGAATATGTCTTAATTCCAGTGAAGGAAAATACAATAAATATTGTTATTATATGTTTGTGGTGACAGTCTGGGAAAGTCCTTTTTTATGTTTCCTTTTAACATTCCTTCCAAAAATATTGGAATGACAAGGTCAAACGTATTTGTTTTTGGTGTTCAACATTGGGGTTTTAAAAGATTCAGGACTCTTTTACACCATATATAGAACATGGCAACTTTTTTACATCAGAGGACCTAAATTCTACATGAGCAAAAGTACTGGAACACATGACTGATACTTTGTTTGTTTCCCAGGGAAGGTCATCCTGATGGATTGCTCAAATATCCTGTAATCTCTGTGCATCTTCATACACAGTGGGATCTGGTACCTTTTAGTGCTTAGTGCTGCTGCTTCACAGCTAAAAGGTCTCATGTTCGAATCTACCTGCCCATGTGTGGAGTTTGCATGTTTTCCCTGTGTTTGCGTGGGTTTCCTTCTTGTACTCCGCTTTCCCCCCACAGCCCAACTCTATGCATGTTGCTTACTGATGACTCTAAATTGTCTGTAGGGGTGAATGTGAGTGTGAATGGTTGTCCGTCTGTGTATGTCTCTCTGTGTTGACCCGGAGGTAGACTGGAGAGCTGTCCAGGGTGCACCCCACCTCTCACCAAAGGACAGCTGGGAGAAGCTGCGGCCTGCTGTGACCCTGAACAGGATAAGTGGTTACAGATAATGGATACATGGACGAAAGAAACATTGTGAGAGCTGTAAAGAAAAACACCCCAAACAACAGTGAGCAAGAAATGGTTTTCCCAGTTTAGTGTTGACTAACTTGACCTCAGCCTCACTGTATGAACTGAAATACTCACTGTTAGCCAGGCCTTATCTCCCAGCATAGATGTCTGACCTCTTACATAAATGTGAACAAATCCCTGCAGCCGTGCTCCAAAATCTAATGACAAAGCTGAAAACAGAAGAGTTAAGGCTGTTGTTTCCTCACATTAATGGATGCTTTTCAGAAATAGCGCGTTGAACTTAGACAACTTGCAAATTGTTAAAGATGTCATTTTCTCTAAAATCCAGTGGAGAAGTTGGATTAAACTAATCACATTGAAGTAAAGTGCAAGTGAACGTCAAAGGTTAACTCAAGTAAGTGCACCAAGTTACTTTCCAGTACTGAATACTGGTGAGAATGGTGAGAAACAAAGAAAAAAAGGGCTCAGTTTCTTAAATTCACCTGACTGAACCTGTTTCTTGTGTGAGTTTAACCCAAGAAACTTGTGTAATTCAACACGGAACTCCGCAAAATAGGCCAAACAAGCAGTCATAAGATGAGCAGGAAACACAAGTTGCACAACTTGAATCAAAATACATTTGTATCTGATTTATATCTGAGCTAATGTTTTATTTGCAGCGCTGAATGGAAGCCCCTGTTCTCTGTTACCCGTGTTTCGGCCTTGATGAATTCCAGAGCGAGTGAAGGGAATTCGGCAAACACACGAGGCTCCTTGTCACATGCCTGCATTTATTAGCACACAATGCATATTTACATGAGAGAAATGCTGCATGTCTGTATGTATATGTCTGACACAGCCAGAGGGTCACTACATACAGTATAGTAGATCTGCAAGTGATTTTCATAAGTTTCGTTGTGGATCATTCTGCCAAGGACCTGGTTAATCATTTTGCTTGTTTGGTCCTGTTATAAAATATCAAATGCTCAAAATGCTTTGAACATTTCTAACTGATAAATGATGGAATCCATTAAATCTCAAAAGAAAAGTAAAAAGGAAAAGAAGAAATACAAGTGAGCTTTAGAAGGTTTAAAGGTTTAGGTGCAACGTTTGGGTTCATTTCAAACTAGAACAGCTCGAATAGTTTTACTCCATTTGTGTTTAAAGCAACTGTTTAGAAATTATCCTTGTTTTATTATTTGCACCAAGGGTCCCCAATTCGAGAATGGGAACCAATGGAGAAAAGAAGTTCACTGTGTGTGTGTGTGTGTGTGTCAGGGCACTCCATCCGTGAGCACAGACCCGCCTATTCATCGAAAGCGCCCGGGGGTCGCACAGTCCCTCATTTGGATTGACCACCCTGTCGTCCAATGAAAGCGCGTCACGGCGTGACTCACTCTGCTCTTTTTCCAATGGAAGCGCGACGGAGAGGCGGGACGCAGGAAGCAGACTTGGTTGAATGGCCATTAAAGCAGCAATCAGCAGTAAATGTGTTATGATGCCGCGCTCCAAAGCGACACTGAGCGGGCTGACCGTGGCAGCAGCAGTGCACTTTGGCACCGGGTAGATACTCTGTGAAATGCTGCGGTCGTGCGGCTGCGGATTCGCAAAGAGCGGTGACTAATGAAACCAGGAGTCGCTCTGTGGGGATTTCGGCAGTGATGGACGATTCGGCGCAGGGGGTTACAGTAATCTGACCGTGCGGTAACATGGACCTGGGGGCTGGATGTTGTGGTTGGAGGAGGAAGAGAAGCGGCTGACTTTGCATCTCCGCTCCGATCAGCGCAAGTGTGCGAGGATCGTGATGATGCTTTTTGGTCAAACGTGTGGCTCCCATCGCCGTCCGGGATGCAGCTCGTCGGTCAATACAGGTGCATCGAAACTTGCCAACATGGGATTTGCCTCTTTTATTAACCCCCCCGCCTAGCTTCACAAACCATTTGCAGGATTACAAGAAACACGTCCGCAGATGTAGCGGATCCGCGGCGTAATTGATGGTGTTGCGCCATGATCTCCGGGGACCAGCTCGTCTGAGTCGTGTAATGGTTAATCAGCTCCAGCGAGCGCTGCCTTGTAAGGTCTCCATGGGTGGTGGTTAATTGGGCCCAGTGATGTAGAGCCAAATCCACCTGGATCTGATGTTCCCTCCTCTACTGGAGGAACGGCCTCTCCTGTGAATTTTGCGCATGTTCAATTGTTTTTATTCCCAGAGCGTTTCACAGCCTCGGGTTATTAAATTGGACAATCCCGTTTGATTTCCTTTTATTTGCCCCTAAAAGTGGCAGCGACAGTTGGTACTGGCTCCAAGTACTCGGACTAATTATGGCAAATTCAACTTCTGACAGACGGCGTCTCCGTGGGGAGAAATAGTGTCTTAACCGTATTTTCCAGCAGAACAGAACTTTTCTTGCGGGGTCAAGTTGTTCGGGCACATTGTGTTGTTCCCTCCTCACCATGTCCAGATCAAACAGTGTCAGCCCGCCCGGAGTCGGTGCGCCTGTGTTGAGGGGAGGGACGGAGCACAGATCAGCTTGGGGAGAGTCTGAGTCTGTGGCCAACGGGTGCCCATACTCCGCCAGATCCCCGCGCAGGAAACTCACCAGGATCAACAGTCGGTGGAGGGATGAGGATGACCTGGAGCACCCGCAGCCCGGGCGCGCCACCACGACCGTCAGCAGGGTCAGCTTCAGGTCCAGGTCGGCTTGGCAGGACCATGGCGAGGAGAACCGTGGCCGCGCGTCCCCTAAACGTCCAGACGGCGAGGTGAGACCCAAGTCTGTGGAGCTGGGTCTTGAGGACCGGAGAGCCAAGCCCAGGGCTGACGACGAGGAGGTCGTGCCCAAAGTTAACTTCTCTTTAGTGGCTTGCTGCACCAGCGTCATGCACATTTTCAAATCCAAGAAATTCCAGTCGGAGAAGTTGGAACGGCTCTACCAGCGCTACTTTTTCCGTCTCAACCAGAGCAGTCTGACTATGCTCATGGCGGTGCTGGTGCTGGTCTTCACGGTCATGCTGGGCTTCCACTGTTCCGGTGGGACAGGTACGCCGAATGTTACATATGTGGTGGTATTTTCCTTGGCCATCTTCCTCACACTCATACTCATGGGGGTCTGCAATAGGAACGGCTTTCACCAGGATCACATGTGGATCGTGTGCTATGTGGTCATCCTGGTGGTGCTGGTGATCCAGGTGATCGGAGTGCTGCTCGTGCAGCCCAGAAGTGCCTCGGAGGGGATTTGGTGGACCGTGTTCTTCATCCATGTCATCTACACGCTGCTGCCCGTCAGGATGCGCGCCGCGGTCATCACCGGACTTATTCTTTCCGCCGTCCACGTCGCTGTTTCTTGGATGTTAAACGGCCTGGACAGCTTTCTGTGGAAGCAGGTATGTAAGAGCATGTGCTTAAAAAAAAAAACAAAACATTTTCTCACGCCCACACCTGCATGTTTGCGCGCCACATTTCGTGGACTTTTCCTGGAGAGTTTAACGCAGCGGAACTTTTCTGTGTCAGCAAAGTTCACAGCAGTGGCATGACAAGAAAAAAAAAACTGTCAGGACTTTTTTTTTTAGATGTCTTAAGTTAATTCCATTAAATTTAATCATGCTGCCATTGATTAATGCACCACGATAAGTCTCACAATGAAAGATGGATAGAATTTAGTTCCTACTTCCAGAGAAACCATAATGGGTTCCTCTGTAATTCAATTGTTTATTCCATTATTCCCTTAACATCTTCTTCCATGTGGGAGAACACGTCAGAATTAAGTGGATGTTTGTCATTAAATGTCTTCATGTTTTATTTTTGGCACCGACAGTTTAGATATAAATCCTGTTCTCAGCCTCCTTCAAGCACATAGATATGAATCATTAAGGGGGAGATCTTTAAAAAAAAAATGATGATTATTGTTTTAATAAGACAGATGTGCTCTGTTTGCTTTAGAGAGAGGGATTTCCAGGTTGTTTTACCTCATCATGACCTGTAATAGGCTTATTGGTGTTTGCAAAGGATATTATTATTGTTGCTGCTGCTGAGCTTACAAGTTCCTCATAAAATCCAAACGCCTCTGGTAGTATTTTTACAACATTATTAGTTTCAGAAACTTTTTCCAGCGTTGGCGATGTTTGTATTAAAGGTGCTTACACCAGTGGCTTTAATTTTCTATTATTATTTAAAGGTACACCTAATTACAATGTCTGCACAGTTCTACAACTGTGTGTTATTGGCCCATCGTGTGTGCATTGCTGTTGCTGTATCTTTAACTCTCCTAGCTCCTGCCACACTGTTGTGGCTGCCCATTCTTTTGATTGTTTTTTTTTTTCTTTTTCTAAACCCATGTTGCTCATAAATATTATTTTTCCAACATGCAATGTAATGGTTTAACTCAAAGCGGTTTGTCCCTGAATGCTGGAACACTACATAGTCAAATATGCGTAGATGGCCTGTCAGCATACTTTGTTTTACTTTTAGTCTGGCACCGTTCTCGTGATTTGGGCTTCGCTCTTTGTTCCAGTTAAGGCAAAGCTTAAAGCTACAGTATATATGTTAATTTTTTGCACAATAATAGACTTGCAGCTATGTGGCAACCGGTTAGGGAGGGTACTTTCCTGTTTAAACTTCAACAATAACCCTATACACAAAGTCCATTTAGAAATGTTTTTCCAAGTTTGCTGTGTCTCCATCAAACACTTTATTTCAACACAGAATCTGAGCCAGGTCTTATCGCCCAGCAGCAGCCATCGCCATCACATCCAATGCAGGTGTGCTCCTGTCATGCACTCAGTTTGTTGCCGTTCATATTTCTTGTTCAAGCAAGCTCAGTGGAAAGACACAATATGACATAAAATATATGCACAACAACCACAACAAAAGGAGGGGGGGGGGAAAACACACGCAATTGCCAAAAAATGATAAGAAAGGTCACAAAACCTTCAAAGATAGACACAGACTGAATAAAATGCAGAACCAAAAGTCTAGGAGTAGTCAAATATTGACCAAAAACAGACACATAGTATCCAGAAATAGACACACGGTGCAAAAAGCAGACACTAAGTCACCAAAAACTTACATCAGAGGACTGTAAAAAGACATCAAGTGAGATTAGAAAGGCTGTTATCAGAAATATTTAGAAAAAAAAATAGGGGTGACTTCCCCCAGAGGCACATAACCATAAATCCTTTTATGGTTGTGACAGATACTTTGAGGATGTACTCGTTTTCACTGCTGTACACAGAACAAGCTTTGTCAGGACAAGTGACCTGAGCATGAAATTCTAGTTTTTCAATGTGTGGGCGACAGCATATCCTTAATCATTGAGGACAGACATTTGCTTACATTTGCCCATAAATTTGCTTGTAGTCAATATTGTTTTTATTGTAAAGCTGGTCCTTTTAAAAATAGCTGTGTGTGTGTGTGTGTGACACAGCGCTTGCCCAGGGAACAGCTGTGTAGTGCTCTTGAGCAAGGTCCATGACCCCAACTGCTCAGTGGGCAAAACGCGGCTGTACTGGCAGTGAAAGTGATCAGGGCTTTCCCACTAAAGAGAGGTAGCCTCTGAGTGAAACTACCCAGAATTAAAAAAAACACAGTTCCAGTCATTCCAGTGCAATCGGTGAGTCGTGTAATGTGGCACAGACACAACCATTTCCAGTCGTCTCCACTATCGCTAGTAGTGGAGCAGTGAACACATTTAAATATGATGTTTCACACTGAAGGATGAATATTAATTTATTTTTTTCTACCATTGTTTGTTTCTTTTTGCAATCTAATTATGGTTATTTAAGAAAAAAACAGGCTGAAAGTTGAGTTGTGTGTGTGTGTGTGTGTGTGTGTGTGTGTGTGTGATTGAAGTGTGTGTGTGATTGAAGTGTGATCCTGCAGTTATTAGTTTTTTTCTTTGAAATCCACATTGTCACTTGATGTATTGATGTGAGTGTGTGGGAAATAGCTGCCGTATTTGTTGTTCTTTCCTCACCATGTTGTTGTTTTTAGCATATCTGTCCTTCCCTGTTTACATAGGACCCATCTCATTGCTGGACTCTTGCTGTTTATTTGCGATCCCAAGATAATGCCGTTTCTTATGGGTGAGCTCCCAGCAATATATACGTTTCCTCAAGCTTTTAGAAATGCAAAAACAGTCGAGTCTCCAATGTGGTGATAAATATCTGAGTTGACGTGAATTTTTTTTTTTTAGGTTACCAAAAGTCTGCAGTGAACTTTTAAGTGCGTTTGTACCCTTTTCGTTGCTGGATTGCACTGTTTGACAAAGCCTTGACAGCGTTGTGTTGTTGATGACTGCTTTATATTATTTTTATACTGCAGTTCTTCACAAAAATGCCATTTGTTTGGGGGGATAACCAAACTAATTCCAGTGTCCTCGTCTCTGCTCAAATCCCCAGACGTGATGCAAAAACACAGTACACTAAAGAGCCATGTCAATTTATAATGAAACCAAAAGCTCTGTCACAAACATGCTTACTAAAATTTTCATCAGCGTTCCAGTTTACAGTAGGTCTTTTCATACATGTTGCATATACAGTTCTTCAAAGTGGCATCAAATCAAGATTTACCTCTAAAGCAGCGGTTCTCAATCCTGGTCCTATTGCTCTGCTGGTTTGTCAACTAATCCTAAACTACCCACTGCTGACTGACCACGAGTCCACGTAATCGGAACTTGGAACATCCTTATTCGACTTGGTATTTTCCAGCTTCTGATTGACTAAACACACCTGATGCAGGTGATCAGCAGCGTGTAATTCAACAGCCAGATTGGGATAGTTGAAAAACAAGCAGGGCAGAGAGCATAGTGGACCAGGAGCAGTGAGAACCAAGCATCTCATCTTTTTCAGACCTGTAGTCTCAGTTCCAAGTAGCATCGAGACACCTTATCAGACTTCATACAGCTTCTTTTAGGGTCACAAAATGTAAAAAAATGCTCATCAACACTTGACTTTGATGGGTAAAACCAGCTTCTACTCTGCAAATCTCCGTTCCAGCTTTTGTCATCACAGTAAGGTATCAGGAACATGGTTAAACTTGCCAAGTATTAATTCTTGAGATAAAATACAATGGTCAGCCACCCTGCTGAAGGGTCATTAAGCTCCCGAGGAACTTCCTGGGTTTGTTTCTGGACTGCTAAGTTGAAAAACTCGGCTTCCTTTTTTCTCAGCACCCTTTCCAGTTTCAGAGAAGGGCATGTAAGTGTACCAGTCCTAGCTGGCAGGATTTCAGTGGTGGCTGGGTTTTGGGCCCGTTTAGTTGAACTGCTCATATTTTGTGTGGAAATTCAAAACAGATGTTCACATCAGCTCTCCTTGCTTTACTTCCCTCGTTACAATCACCTCTGCTGGTCTTAACTTCTTTCTACACATGCTTTTCATTTTCCTGTAAGACCTTTTAACCACTTTCCTCTTCCTGCGGAATGAGCTGTGCTCTACACAGCTCTGAGATAGCATTCAGGAAAACTCTAAATCCCAATCTAAACATCAGATTCCTAATAGCATGGTGTACTTTTATTTTATTTATTTATTTAATATACCCTGTTCCCAGTGGCTGTGTTCAAACACACTGTGTCAGCTGCTGTTGGCTTCTGTAATGTGAGCATCAGAAGACTGAGCAGCGTGACAGAGGATGCTGCTGTTTTGACGACAAGATTTGAACCAAAGAGATGCAGCGTAAGCACGGACCTTTTAGCAACCACTGCTGACGCATTTTCTCCTGCGAGTCCAGAAAACTGCGCTCAGTACTCCTGTAACTTAGCAACCGAATCTATGTCACAAACACCAACTCCTCTTAGTGCTTTTCCTGGGAGCACCTGTTTTTTTTTTTTTCCCTCTGTGATGGCAGAAAGACCAGATGAAGACAAAAATGTTAGCAAACAAACGTAATGTTTATTATGATTTCGACTATTATTTGAATCCAGCAGATATTCCACAATATGTACAGTGCACAGTGCAAATAATCAGATTATGCTTTCATACTTTTCCACATTAGTGTGTCTGACCTGCATGCAGGACACTGGAACTTGTGTCCTCATAAATTCCTTATCTTTAGTGTTTTAGCTCTCTTAACACACGTGTACCTCTGTGTTATTTACATTGAGTTGTATTGTAATTGCAATACATTGATAACCCTGAAAAGTTGTTTTTATAAATAAGTCATATTGTCGACAATCTTTATACAGACACTATAAGTGTGCTTGGACAAATGCTACCATCTGTGTGAAGCTCTCCCACAATTATTCCTCACTGTGATCAACAAAGTATTATTTCTTATGCTGAGCAAAACATTTTCTCTCAAATCATCTTTTTTCTTTTTACATTGGTCATGTATTTTTTTTTTTTACATTTTTACAACTTCACACTTCACACAATAACCGAGGTCTACAGCACAGACAAACAAAACAGTGGCAGATTCCGCGTGAGTAGTAGCAATGCATCGTTGTACACCAATCTAGAAAATGACCAAAGTAGTTCTTTAACCTTACCATGGTTACAGTGTACAAACATTCAGGTAGGAAAAAATGTTTCAAATGTGGGCATTAGAGTGTGTGTTTGAATGCAGTCCGGGCTTTTGACAAATCTTCTTCGAAGTCCCCGTCAGATGAAACGTCTCCCATGTGAGCTCCGTGCATCTGATTGTTTTCTGTGTGGGAGCTGATGCTGCTCAAAAAAAGCTCGGCTCAGTTTAACGAAGCATCGACTTTGTAGCATGAATGAGTTTGATTCAAATCCGCTATCATGTACTTGTGACATTCATTATTGAAATTTGTGTTGGAGATGCACAGTTGTTCATCGTGTGCGTTTGCAAATGTGAAGCCCAAAACGGCACTGTGGATGTATTTAAAACCCATTTTCCAGTTTCTTGAAATATTTCTTTTGCTTCAGATAATCATGACATTTACTGTAGAATGTAACTTGTAACCTATTATTGGTCTTGTCAGGCGAACATGTGCCCTCTCTTTTTTTTCATATCTCCATGTTTTTATAGTTACAGGCAGATTATTTGACAGAGGAATCTAAAGCTGATGGATAGTTTCCACTGTCGCACCGTTAGTGAGCCGAGCAGCGCTCGGCCGCTGGGCTTCTTTGCCTCATTCTGCTCATCTGACATTCATTAGCTTTAATAAGTTTGTTTTGTTATGAAGGAATTCAGACTCATGGTGATATTATTTTGCCGGGGAAATGAATAAATAAGCAAGATACACAGCTCTAAAATCAAATTAATCATTCAGCGAGAAAAGTCCGTCTGTGAGCTAATAATGTTTTGTCCTGACCTTACCCATTTTGAGGATTGAGGATTATTGCAAGTACTGATATGAGTTTATGTTCCAAGACTAATCAGTTCTATTAATCTTCATTATCCTGAGCAAGGTGAGGTCTTGTCTAGTCTGATTTTTGTACCATGTCATTATTTACTCTGATTTACCTTCTTATTGAGATGTAATATTAGTGCTTTGTTTTTGTGTGTATCTTTTTTTTTTTGACAATTGGGTCAAGTTTCTACTCAGGATGAGCATAATCATAATTCCTATTGCTAAATGTTTCTATGACAATTACTCGCCATTGGTGAATTAAACAAATTAGTCTTCCTGTTGTGCTTATTTGTGTAGTTGTAGACAGTATATTTGCAGGTGATCAGGTTGTTCTCCACTGTAGGGGCCTCAACGTTCTGCACATTTACACCTATTTGCCTAAAGTAGACTTTGTGAACTGTATCTGTATTTTACTTTTTGCTGGTACCAGATACAAGGCAGCCTACTTCTTTACACTTTGTTCCATCTCTTTGTTCCTCTCTCCATTAAAGCAACACAGGGGCTGAGGACAGTAGGGTTGTTGTGTGGTTTCATGTACTGATAAGCCTAAAGCTGAGGCTGTGGCCTTTCCGTGTAAGGTTTTCCCCGTACCTGCATCAGTTTCCTCCAGGTACTACAGTTACCTTGATTCATGTCATTTAAAGACATGAATGTAAATTTCTAACAAAAATAAATAAAATTGGAATTGAGCACTAAGGCATGGTTGATTGCTTGTAGCTAATTTTGTTCTAGATCCAATTCAGACCTGTTTGTCAATGCGGCAGCTGGTCAGATTGGAATTCATGCTGTATTTTTAACCCAGTCTTACTTCTGTGTGAATGCCTTTCGTCATCATCAGTCCACGTCAGCATCACAACAACAGAGATGGAGGTGAATGAAGAAATTAGAGAAGTTTCAGATTCGAGATGGATCAGGATGGCAGTGGGATGCAGCCAGCAGAGGAGCAAACTGTCAGGGTTTTCACCTGAAGTAAGGGCCTTCTGCAACAGCTGTGTTTTGGAACACTTTTGCCATCAGACATAGACCGACTACATGTCATTGTTCGGAAAACCTGATCTGTGGGAGCTTAACGAAGGAAGGCTAAAGAAGTTACAATTACATTTACAGGCAGTGAACAATTAAACACCTTTACTAGCATGTCACCCATGTTTAAATACTTAAGATAATTCTTAAGATTTTTTTTTTTTTAAAGTAAAAACTGCTAGACTTCATCTATGTAATCTCTGTGCATTTGACAGAAAGACCTTGAACCCTGCCAGCTCTGCCACTGTAATTGAAAAGGATTATGTTTAGGTAAAGGGGAGCCTGCTGGTGCTTATCTGTCTTTGTTATTGTTCAGGACTGAATCCGGATTTTGATCTCACTCGTCCTCACTTCCCTGACATCCCTTCAGTCTTTAAGTGCACAGACGTGGTTGGTGCAGTTCAACGGTGAAGATGGGACAGATTAGCTTACAGACACGACAGTTGGACTCCCGCTGCAGTCGGCTCAATCTCTTTATCTGCCGGGTCTCTGCGCGGCAATAACATTCAAGGCGTCATAGACCATGACTTTTAATTGGTTTTGCTGGTCACTAGGAAAATTACATGGAAATCTTTTCCATGACATTGCCATCTCCGTCCTGGGGTTTGTTGTGGTTACTGTCAGATATGAGAATGTTATTTTTTGTCTCAGCCTGGGTAAACCTATGGTAATTTGCGTGGTTAACATTACTGGATGATGATGCTCAAAGTTGTGATGTAATCTTGTGGCTTTTTAGGCTACAAGGAAAAGCTTTCCCAATAAAGCATCTGAGAACTCACTCAACCACTGAGATATGCACAATATCAAGCAATACATAACTCACATAGGAAGTGAACAGTTCCTTCTCACACACATTTTACTGTACTAAGTAAATTCGTGCACGCAGAACATCCGCAAAACACGCAAAAAAGTCTGTGTACACAAACAGGAAATGTATGAAAAAGGTAGAAGTGCAGTTTTTTTCTGTTGTTTTTAAAAATATGAAATTTTATTGGAATGCAAAGTTGTTGTTTTTTACTGTCAACCTCTTGAAAAGAACCAAATGGTCACATGCCCATTTGCTAGTCCCAATACTACTTCTGCCCTTCACATTGCATAGGCTTTGCCCCTCCTCCTCCCCCTACTCCCTGTGAGGGGAGTTGGTGCTACTCAGACAGAGGGATGGAGTAACAGTGTTTCCTGTCCTACCTTCAACTATCCCCTATCTTTTGTCCACAACTTGGACCATCATGCTCTCTCATCAGAATCAGGTTTTATACTTGTCCTATTCAACATCACAAATTACTTATTCATCCAGTTAATAGCACAGAAACACCCTTTTGTAATGATCACCCCTTAAACACCCAGTCATTTTGGTTTATCTACATCCAAAGAGAGCTCAGTCTGTCAATGCAGAAAACTTGATTTCTTTGTGTGTCACTGTGTTTCTTAATGGCTTTTCTTCAAATTATTAGTTGTTCTCTCTGCATTCCTAACATCCGTAGCAGGTTTTTTTTTTGACTCCGTAATGGAGTGAATAAATGCAGAGTCCATTAGTTTCCACGAGTGCCCATGAGTGTTTGCCACATGGTTGTGTTGTTCTAAGCTTTGCTGTTCAACTGCATGTCTGTTCTTTATGGTTTAGTTTTGTGAGCCTCGTGTAATCATCACCACATAATGGTGTCTCCTCCACCTGGTTGAGGGGTCTGGCCCTGTGCCACCTCCCCTCCAGGACTCTTAACGCTTGCTTGTTTACACTGAAGTTGGTTCATTGTGGGAGGTTAACAAAGCTTTACCAGTTCTTTGTTCTTGGCTCTCTCCAGCAGAGGAAACCCATTATTTGTAAAGTGATGTGAGCATGAATCATGGCATATCATTAAGAATTCAAATTAGTTTTCAATTGTACCAAAACAGAATTATTCTTATTATCTACATATAGCTGTGTAGAATTCTCTAACTTTACTATGTTGAGATACTGTGATTTTCAGAGCTATATTATCGCAAACCTCAGGAGAGAAAAGCAAAACTATCCATATGTAGACAAACCACTAATCTAACGTGTTATTTTGGGTGCATATGATTTTGGCTTTGTAGCTTAAAAGGGTGACCTCTACTGCATGGACCACATAAATGCATGTGAACGAGGAGATGACATGACGATATGCATGGAAACTGATACAGGCCTTTACAGGTATATTAATAAGAGTGCTGGGCAATGTAGTACAAGCTATTTAGTCACACACATGTCACATATACGTGCATGATAAACATGCACACATCCTGATTTGCTTATAACCTCTCGGATTTGACGCTACAATTTACACAGCAGGCACCTATTTACACATTCATACAAATGAAACATTAGCAGTGGGAGTCGGTGATGGTGATCAGTATCGTTCAGAGAACAAGCTTCAAGTAAAAACACAGATTCAATTTAGGCTTAGTCATGAAAATTATGTCCGTCTCCAAAAGGTGCCTGGGCTGCAGGTTCGTAGAATTGACTATCAAATGTGTAACTGTGGAGTGGCTGTTCGAGACTTTAGACACAAGAACATTTGTGAGGAGGAGGCTGGTGTGGATAGATGGGCCAGCAAAACAGAATTTCCCAAAGGACACTGGAGTTTGAGTCCAGTGTGAAACAGCCTTCTGTTGCTTATTGTATCCAGTTGTGTGACACAGGTTCTTGACAAATGTGATGAAGCAGCGAAATTAAACAAACCCACAAAGTTATACCTTGGCCAAACTATGATTATTTAATGCCTGAACCCAACGGGACACCTTTTCAATAGACCCCTGCCTCCCTTTGTTGGGCCGCTCTTTCAACAATGAGGACAAACAACCTAAAGTATATGGGCGTTAAGGTTGGAGAACTTTTTGGAGCAACAGACCTGCCTGATCTTTGTGGGTGTTCAAAGCAGTAAAAGTGAAAAGCCAGGCGGATCCACGTTTTGTAATCACTCAGCTGATGTGTGTCATTCAACCAGGTTGAGCTGAAGAGTATCTCATGAAACAGAATAAAAACGTTTATTCAAATAAGATTTGGAGCTTGATCCAAGTTTAAAGGAAACGTATTTCCGGTTGGAGATAACACCGCAAACCCCGCCTGCCATGCTATCCTCATCAATCTCATTATAGCACAGTAGTACATCAATCTTCTTTGCCAGTTTATTTGACCACAATTAGGCTTATAGGAGGTGATGTAGTGCACCCTGTGTCTCACTGAGCAGGATTTATCATAGATAACACAATGGACAAGTGGGTAAAGAACCTTTCAGACAGGGAACTCACCCATCCAGAGAGGGAGGTCCTGGCCAGAGGCCTAAACTTTGCAATTACACCCAAAAAGGTTCCATTTGTGGATTTTATTACAGCAATCTGCCTGTTGCAGAGGCAGAACAACTCTTGTTGAAAGTCTCCTACACCTTTAACCAATGCTCAATTGCCCCCACCCAACCTCACCGCCCAGGAGAGAACTGCCCTGATTACCACAATAAAGTCACCACACTCTTAGAGGACCATCACACATTTGAGAAGCTGAAAAGAGATCCCTCCAGCAACTACAAGAAAAAGTTTATAGACTGCTTAAGTGCTGGAAAGAGATCAAGCCATCAATACGGTGACATGCCCCCACCTTTATCCAGGAGAAGCCACTCTTTGGATTAATGGGCTATCCAAGATACACAAGGAAGGAGCACCACTCAGACCCATTGTCAGCAGCATGAACTCCTTCTCTCAACAAAGGAGGAGGATTTAGGCACAACCCGTCTCCCATTTTCCACCCATCCCCAGGAAGATTAAGACCACTTCACACATCCACCAACAGGGCGAAACCCCCATCTCAGGGCTTTAGGGAGTTAAGGGTCGTAAACGTTACATCTTGATGTCTCCACTCTGTTCCCACCTTAACGTGCCTATTCAGGCCAGGGTGGAACAAACTCTGGGGGATATAAGTGGGTTCACTTTATTTAGACTAAAGAAGTAGTTTGGAAACGTAGCAAAATGTTTCTAACCAAGCAGAAAGACGTCCAGTTGACATAATTCACTGTGGTCGTGGGGAACATTATCCAGAATGACTGACCCTAAATGACTGAATGATATGACCAACTTAGGTGTGGTGTACATGTGATGCACTTAATACATTCTTTATCAACGTGCCCTTCATGGGTTTTTGTCTTTATGGATCAGACACTAATTTAACTCTGTTGTCTATAAAGGTGCTGGTACCTGAAACATATCTGTAACGCAGCTATGACTGGGTGCACCAATTATTTCTTCTTGATTATGCCCTTGTGAGGGCATAATACAAAGGAGGGACTGGATGATTCAATCTGGATGGAGGTCGTCATTCAGTCCCCTTTTCAGTGCAGAAAGCTGGATTTGTGGAGTAAAGCGAAGGCAAAACTCTAGATGGGATTGTCCTGCAGAATGCAAAGTGATTGCTTCCAAGAAGTTAGATTGTGAGTGAACACACACACACACACACACACACACACACACACACACACACACACACACACACACACACACACACACACACACACACACACACACACACACACACACACACACACACACAAAATGCTGGTCTGGTTCGGCACCATTCTATGAGTGGCCACAGGCTATTTGTTGTCTGCTAATTTGTCACATTTCTGAATGTCAGTGTCACAAGGACACCATTATTTGGTAGATGTCTGTATGAGACATTGGACAGATATTACAGGTTATTATGACATGTTTGACTGCTCTGCTGCGAGTGAATGTCTCCTCTACCTCCTCATCTTTTACAGCTGGTAATCCATGTGATAGTGTGGTTCTGGATTTCCATGTTAAACCATAAAATTTTCTTATGCTGGACTCTTCTGTAAACACAAGATGTATTGGATGTCTGATCATCCTGGAAGAGGGTTCTCTGTTGCTTTTTCTGAGGGTTTGTTCTGTCTTTTTCTGTTAAAAGCAGTTTTTCTATTTAAATCAAGGGTCTCTACAGATTTATAATCTGTAGAGAATATGACAGATGTTTTCTGAGTAGAGGAACTTTATCTGTCCTCCAAGTTCTATATCTTTGGAAGTATATCAAGGACAAAGCTTCTCGGCTTGTAAGACAGCATTTGAGGCCCAGCTTTGTGAGAGCACAGTCAGATTTGAGCCTGAGAGAGTGGAGAATCGTAACCGTAATGGTTGATTACAAATCTGTTTTTGTCTAACCAAAGAGCTTTCAAGGGTTTTGCCACTGATATACTTCCTGGCACACACCTGCAACTATTGCGTAAATACATTTCATGTTTTCTTTGTGAATAGCACAGACCAGCCAGCTTGGGGAACTGTCTTTGGTCATTTTTGCTCATGGCTGACTTCACTCCAGAGTAACATTCTTGACCTGCGTCATTTGGCTGGAGCGACTTTTGTTGTAAGAGTGTCGGTTTAAAAATAGCAGCGTTTTAATGTGTTTAACCCAGCTCGAAATAAGGACATGATCTGTTGTTTTGCTGCAGGACCATGTGTGTTGGACCACATCCATTTTTATTAGCCGAGTCCCCCCTTTCTTTCAGCTGCATGGGGGATGTTTTCCTCTCCCATCTCGCAGGGTTACCTCATAATAAATGACTCAGAGGCACTTACTTAAAACAAAGTCAGTAGGTCTCTGCATGGGTCATAGCTGCAGCTGGAACACGAATCAGACCTCACCTCAAACCTCATTAATATAACTTATGTTCTGATGTGTATGTCTCTGGTCTCTCCAGGAAATAGATCATCCGTGTTTTCTGACTGGGTTTACTGTGTTGTTCACCTTTCATTTGGCCATTTGCTTCCTTGTGTAAGCAGAGTCTCTGAATGGACATGGCACATCCATACAAACATTACATTTTTAACCAATCCTGTCTTTGGTGATTTGGTCCTTTTCGCTGGAGAGGGGTGTACTTATTTAAGACTCATGTTTGTGGTTAGTTTGGTGATCATTCCTGGCATGTCATGCAGTGGCAAATGTCAAACATGATGGTGAATAGAAATCCAGGTCTTCACCAAAGTATTTTGCTTTTTCTGCTCTGGATTATCAAACGCCCACCATTTTAATGCTTGATAGCTCGAAAAGCGGCTGAGGTGTTACTCCTGTTGGACTGCGATCAAGTTGAAATTGTGCCATTTGCAGAGTTGGTTTTTATAGTGGAAAGAAAGCTTGAAAGTATGTCCACAGAAACATTTCAGACCACACCTGCAACCAAATCCATGTCTCCTGCCTGTGCCCAGCATGCAACTTCCTTTGAATGTACAGAAAAATCTGTAGCTCCTCAGCCTGAAGGAGCTTGACACTTATTATTTCTTCTAGCGTGAAAAAAAAAAGGCTTTAAAAATTAGTAGAAGTATTGTAAATGCCATTCTGCGACCGTTTGCAAGCATGTCTCTCTCTCGGATTGTGCCAGTGAAGAGCCTTGATCTTATTGTATGCATGCATGCGTGCAGTGCACAAAGTGTGCTCGCATGCAGCGTTACACAGCGTAGCTCACAGGCTGCCTTTGTCAAAGTGGCACGAAGAGTCCATTGAGCCCATTATGTGCCATTATGCTAAACTTGGAAAGTAATTCTGTTATCATCAGTAATGAATACAAATCTATTATCCTATCTTCAGATTGCTGATGGATACAGCGGGGAAAATACTGTTATTCTGCTTCTCATACAAGAGATTCACTCACAAGTTTAGTCATGACTCATCAATGAAATGAGAAATGTGAGAAATGGTCCATGGTGTGATAATTACAGAGTTGATCACACAGTCTATTTCAGATCAGTACCATGAAAATGTACATCCAGGGAGCGATCTTTTACTTCAATTTCTCCACGAATTTCCCTGATGTTGTGAAAAATCTAAGGTCTGTGTTTCGTGGACCTACAGGGCCGACTGGTTTAGTCTGCTTGGCATCAAACCTTAATCTAGTTCGAACAGACCCCTGGATAGTTTTATAGAGGCCTCATTGTGAGAGAGACCTAAAAGCAGCCTGCATTGGAGGAAGAGTGCATGATAGAGACTGGATGTGGGTCAGCATGGCCATTGCAGTTTACCACCCTTGCATGGGGGGACAGAACAATTTGAGACACAACAGTGCCATATGGAGAGCAGGCATGTAACACAGACAAAGCCATGTTATCTAATTCACATTCATTTGATTATTTATGCTTAGTCCATATTGTGGTCCGTATAAATTAGAACATTTCTGTTTTCCACAGCCTAAGATGACATTCAAATAACTTGTGCTCTACAACCAGAAGAGCAAAACCCAAAGTCATTCAGTTTACACTGATAAACAGATGTAGCAAATCCTTACATTTGGAAAGCTGTAAAAGAATAAGGATCACATGATATGAATCGGTTATCAGATTGTTCAAGTGGTAGTTTATTTATGCATTCACTCAGCACCCATCAGTTTTATTCTTATGCTTATACTTTAAATATATTATATAGTCTCATCCTAGGAATCGTGCTATTTTTTTTTTTTATTTGCACAGTGCATACTGATTTAAGCACTGTAGAATATAGAAAACATGTTCTTTGTTTGAGAACTGAGTGTATTTATTTTCCAGAGAGAGAGAGAGAGAGAGAGAGAGAAAGGAAAAAAGTGTGTTCATCTGTTGATTCTCTTTATATTTAGAAAGGGCTGGTTAGATTGAGCTAAAACTGGCTCTGAAATTATAGATGGTCCAAATCGGGCATCTTCGGGCTCCAAGGTTATCATTATTCTGTGGCTGGCTGTCAAGGAACCAGTCCTCAGATCCCTCTCCAGCGATGCTTTCCACATGTGTTCTGAGTGTGAGGTGGTAGCAGTAAAGTACAGTAGCACAGGGTGTGATAAGGCTGAGAGTCTCCCGTCCTGGCCTTATATGGAGGGAGTTTGAACCTCGGTGGCTGAGCAGGATACAAGTGCTCATGAGCTACAGGTCACAGGATTAATAGGAGCTGTCCTGTACAATGGAGCCTCTCTGATCCGTGTGTGTGCTTGTAAATTTGCAAACTCCAGTTCATGTGGATTATATAAAGAAATATATGTCTTTTTTTTTCTTTTCTTTTCTTTTTTTTTTTTTTTTTAGATTCTTCCCCTCAGAGAAACCCCTCAGAGTTAGGTGATACACTAAGCACAATTTCCGTTGCCAAATTCCACTCTTAAAAGAGCGATGCCTGGTGCCAGATGGCCTGTAAATATGCACAGAGAATGAGTGATTATGTGATTTCAGCTCGAACAGCCTTATGATATGGAAACACTGTTCACAGTGACATAAGACAACACGGACATTTCCTGCATTTAGGCATCTTCTACCTGTCGTTGTTGTTGTTGTTGTTGTTTTTCTTTGCAGAGTTTAACTTTACCAGTAGTGCTCACCAAAGGAAGCTTTGAACAATGCAGTGCAACATAACGTCCTTGCTCTCCTTTAGGCTGCACAAGCAAACCTCTCAACATTAAACCATCCAAAGGTGCGAGACACGTATTGCCAAAGGAAATTAAGCAATTACTGCGCCTAAAAATAGTGAACACCCCTTTCACACCCAGCCATCCATCCAGCAGCCTCGAAATCCTCCAAACGCTGCTGAAGCTGTTGCCATGAAAACGCTGAGCTGAGTTTGACCCTGTACTGCCCGGCCTTGTGACTTGCTGATGGCATTTTTTAGTTTTACTTGTCCATAAGAGAGCTGAACAATGCCTGAGGAGGACCCCCTGCATTCTTGTTGCAACAGAAGGACATTTGGTTTTCTTGTGTGGTGCGTAGATGTACCTATAAACTTTACTTTCATACAGATCTGTACTGTGCAAACAAGCTCTCAATGACTGAAGATGGCTTCGCTCCTGTGTCTGCAAGAGTCTTAAAATTAAAACATGATTAATCAAAATGACAAAATGTCATTACATATTTAATTGATTGACAACCCTATACACAAACTACCACACCAGTTTTCAGGTACACTAACAGGACTCTAAACCTTCAACATGGAGTCTACCCCAAATCTTCAGAAGCATAAATTGTTATTCCAGAGCTGCATGCTTCATGTTTGGGGGCTTAAAATGACTGCCCGCACAAAGGCATGTCAGCCATGAAATTACACAACATGCGGTGACACTAATATTTCTTTTTTTATGTGTATGTGAACCATGTAAACCTACCCACCTCCTTGACTTCGCTCCAGAGTTCAACCTTATTTAACTTTGCCCTTTAAAATGTCAATTTTCCCCAGTGCCCAGCCATTTCCATAGGGGGGGCTCGGATTGACTTTTTATTCAGGGAAAAAAATGTGTTTATGTTCTTGTTTTACATCTGCAGGCAAAATAATACAAGCTGCAAAGGAGGAGAGATGTTTGGCAGCCATGTGCGTGAGGAGTGTTAATGACATGATCACAATGTGAAGTCTGTGGACTGAGTGCATGTGCAGATGGAGCAGATGCAGAAACGTGTGTGTGTGTGTGTGTGTGTACGCACAGTGGCCCATAGACCACAGATGTAAACGCAGGAGACAAAACCTTTTTGGCTTGAATAACTGGGTGCCATGTTTGTCCTGTATCCAACTCTCATTATAGATCCATGTTGTTTACCATAGTAGCAAACAAACAGGGATGAGTTGCAGTAGTTTTTCAGTTGTGTATCAATTACACTACAATAGTTTCAGCTATTTTCAGAGGATGAACGTCTCAACATAACTATTTTGCTCAACCTCGCTGAACCTAACGAACAGTTGTTTTAATTATATATTAAATATTATTATATTAGATATTTTAAAAAGTTCAGACACAAGGCTCTATGTGTTTACATACATTTATTAACATAGGCCTTATATGACAATTCGAATTATTTTTAACATACAATATTTTTAAAAAAGTATGAAATAACAGGCCTGTATTGTATAAAACATAAATTACAGATCATAACAGTGAGACTCCTGAGAGTGTACTGTGACCACAGTTGTATTTATAGGGAATAACAGAAATTTCAAAATGATTCATCAACAATAAAAAAAAAAATAGACATGCACACGCGTCACAGAGCCTTTACAAATGCTGGATCAAAGACTCAGATGGACACAGAGAGAATTCAGACACACTATAATATGAGCTCAGACAATGCTGCTGTCTTTTTCTTTTTTTTATGTTGTATATGTTAAGTAGTTGTCTGACTCAAATATTTGTTAACAGGAATTTACACATTACACATTGCATTAATCGTCTTTATTAATTTGTGTTTTACAACACAGATTTGGATGTTTAATGCAGAACAAAAAGGAAAAGCAAACAACCTAAAGGAAAGTTTTGTCCATTTTGACACATTCAAACAATTTCGTGAGGAACTTGACTCAATTAAGCACATTACACATTGTACATTGTACATACATAATTATGAGTAATTAAGGTAAAGGCGCATATTTAGGTGATGTTTCCTGTGTTGTTCTCTATTATTGCGATGCAGATAGTGTGGTTTGACATGATACGCTGTAAAGTCGTTTGACAGGTGCCTTTTGCTATATAGGTATTCAGATGGTTACATAACGAAAAAATCGCCACCAAAAGGTCACGGTGAAGATTCTCTTCTGTGCCACAGACACAAGGTATTCTGGACAGACAGCATTATGGCTATGTAGTGAAATATTGTTAGGGGATGTTGACATGACCAAACAACAGCGTGAAGGGTTTTGGCAGGCTCAGCAGTGCAGTCAGCGTATTTTGAAAGGTGTTACTGTGTAAACTGTCACTGACCAGGCCAGTTGTAACCTAGACTCGGTTCATCAGCCTCCAGGGGCCTCTACTCTGTTTTGGCTCACTGCTGTGGAAATCACAGCGTGGGTGTGTTTGATCACTCAGACAGGACTGTCATGGCCGCTGGCTGCCCGAGGGCTCCCAGACACCCAAACACAACAGATGGGCAGATGCAAAACATCACAAGGGCTGTGTGGGTAAAACTGTGGAACAAGAGGAGCCGGTGAAGAGGAGCATGGGGTATCTGGCACATATAAGTCCCTGAGTTTAACTTCCTGCTGGACCCTTTGGTACAAGAATTGAAGCAGGAGCTTTTTTTTTGTTGCTCCTTCTGTTCAAAGTGTTTGGATCCCTGAAGCAAGTCCCCAGAAAACTCTGATATTGTTGGCAGCTGCCTATTCTCTGGTTACTCAGAAAAAGAAATAAAGTAGCTCCATGTTAGTGGTTCTGCATTTATTGATTTCCCATGTTCCTTGTGTTGCAAACCCGGATCTTGTACCCTTGACTCCATTCAAATGTTTCAGATTCTTGTCATAGAAGACAGAACTAGTAATATTCCATTGAGAAACTTTCATCAAGGTCTTGACCATTTTTAGCCATTGGTTTTACAGGCAGACTTGGCAGGAAAGGCTCTACTCTTTGAGGGACTCTTCAGGCCACAGTGGGGATTTATTGCCTTAAAAAACACACGCTTGAAGTTTTAATAAGCATTAAATCTTAGTTATATCAACAGTAGCATAAGTGAGCACGTAGGGAAACTGTGGTAGTAGAGAGAGCTGAAGCAGCAAGTTTTGCTGTTGTTTGAAGGGTTCGCGGCAGAGTAATAGTGAGTCTGTGTACAACAGGCGGCTGTAAATCTGCATTAGTGTGAATGAAGCAGCTGCGCCGCCAGTGGGAGTTCAGTGCTCCACCTGAATTACTGCCACGCTACATTAACGATGGCTCCATTCCAGCAATTATTCCAATGCACCAATTAAGCAGGCTATTAGTCTGACCTGTGTTTGACAAGTCAAAATGTCCGATAACCTCCGTAGTTAGTTTGGAAACACTGCATTTTTTTATTAATGATGCTTTTTAGTAATGCAGACATTGTAAGTAGCAACACAGAACGTTCAGTAACAAATGTGTATACTTATACATTTACAAAATCTAAGCAAACCAGGTTTTTGTAACAGAGCTGCCGTGTATGTGCCGTGAGAATATGTCACGGTAATTCACCGGCATGATGGCAAAACCTTATGCATTTATATAGTCTTTGCACTTTTATTGTGGTACTATTTTAGCTGTCAGATTTTATTCCCATCTACATTTTTTCTGAAAACAAACAGGCGACATAAACATTCTCTGAACCTCACAGTGAGCACTGTGGCTGTGTTTGATCTTGTTTTTCTAAATGGTGTCAGGTAAATGTACAGCACAGGGCAGAGCTGCACATATACTGAGGCTGAGCATTAATATGTTTCCCCTGTTGGGTCAGACATGGTATGCTTGGTATGTTGGGGGTTAGGTACTTCCTCCCAGTAAGCTCTCCCACACACACACACGCACACGCACACGCACACGCACACACACACACACAGAAACTTTTGTCTCTCCTGCCCTCCTCCACCATTTATTTTCTTTAAACAGGATTTATTGGTTCATCCACCTGTTACTACTCCTCTGTTGATTCTCTTACATTCTGTTATACTGGGTTGGAGTTGTAGTAACCTACATACGTGAGCTCTGATTGTGAAGTGCTGCTGCTGATCAATTGCAAGCTCCTTTTTTCTCTTATCAGTGGCATCTTTATGAGAGAAAAATGATAGACCTATGACTTGGACGGTTTCCTGCGTACCCTGCTGTGACAGGAGTTTGCAGTTGGCTCTTATTATGGAGGAGATATTGCAAACTGAGGTAACTGACTGTCAACTTGCAGGGAGACACAAATACAGCTCGATTCATGGGAGTAATAAGAGGAGGCATCCAACTAGATATAAAACACCGGTTGTCAATGTGGAGCTATGTCCAATTCTTTGTACTGCTGTTTAGTGGGTCGCTGCTGCTTTAAGTCACATTTCTAAAATCCTTATCCTTATTTGAATAAGAAATGGTTTACCACCGTGTCTAACCCTACTCCTGCACAACAATTTATTTGTTGCCCACCAATGCATGTTCTTCCATCAGTCCGAACCAGGCTACCACGAGAAACTCACCTCTAGCTTGTTCACTGGTCTGAATTCTCATTCGTAAGTCCTAATATACTTATCTGCCGTGCCATTTCAAGTAAAGGGAAGGAGACATTATCCAATTAAATTCTGATAGCGCAATTTATTTGAGTAGATGGGCAGAGAAGGGTATACTGCAAGAGTGATTTTTCTGTACATTTGGAAACATCAATTGAGTTTTAGCGGTTAGTAAAGTGCTACAGTACTAAAGAAACTAAAGATTTAATGGTGAAATGAAAAAGGACAAATAAAGCCGCTACAATTATCCTGAGGCTGGGGAAATATTTTTGTCTTAATTAGATGTTGGTTATACTTCATTTATTTGGAGTGTTAGCTGTGCACATCCTAAGAAATAAATGCTTTGTGTACACAGAAAACTCAGATCTCTTCACTGGCTTCCAATAGCTGTCAGCATCAGATTCAAGACTCTGAGCTCTACTGCACTTTCCTACGTAAACTCCCCTCACCCAGGTCTAAGGTCTCTCCCACCCGCTGCGCTCTGACAGTGAATGTTGTCTGGCGGTCCCTCCACCGCACAGAAAAAGATCCTGACCAATGTTATCATCTTCAGAGCATCAGCTAAATGCGTTGCACATGACTTGTGTCAGATCCTCTCAGCCATAGCAGAAAGTGCTGAAGAAAAATTGATTCTAGATGTTGGTAGCTGCGGACTGTCCACATCTTTTTACCACATTTTCCCTGCTATAATTACAACATCTTTAAGGGTCGGCAAGGCTCCTGTTTATGCTGTGCAAAGGCGGAATTTCACAAAGACGAAACTATCAGGGATGATTATCCCCATCGTGAATAACATTTTAATTTCCTCCAAACACACACGAAGACGTATCTGAGCAGTGAAGCTAATGACGCAGCTGTTGTCTGCTTTTATGTAGTGGTAAAAAGCAAGTGTGTTAACACTAATTGAAGTATTAGCACAAGCTCAATGGTAACCAGTACAATGGTTGCCATTTCACTCAAAATCAAAAAGTCAAACTTGTCGTGGTGCAGACTGTAGGTCAATGTCAGAGGATCACCTGAGTCATTGGGAGTCATCATAGCATAGATTTTTGTGCTGATGCATTAAGTAGTTGTTGAGATATTTTACTTAACACGTGGAAACGTCATGACATCTGTACCACATTCACCTGCAATTTATCCTGTAGTTGCTGAGACATTTCACCTATAACTAAAAGAATGACGCTCGTCATAGCACTAGAGAAAGAGATCACCAAATGGGGTGATTCACAGCCTGGTGATCGTTATTGTCTGTGCCATATTTCCCTGCAGTACAGCAGTCTGGACTGAGTCTAGGACTTGCTGACAGATCACTGTTGGCATCCACAGAGGAGCATGGCTTGTGTGGCTAAAGACAAGGACAGTCGCCTGGGCCGCCAATCATAAATTCTGGTCATTGAACGGCTTGCCGATGAAAAGCAGACACTCTGTATTTGTCCACTGATGTGCTTGCGTGCAGCGCAGCTTGTGCATGTCCACTTGTGGAATTCCATGGAAATTAGGTTGCTCAGTGAAGATTACATCATTTCTTATCATGTGCTTTATCTAAACTGAGTTCAAACACAGTTTAGTCAACCTCTCACAAAGAGTAAAACATTTTACCATAAACACACAATTCCCTTGAGCCACGTCCTGGCACACACACACACACACACACACACACACACACACACACACACACACACACACACACACACACTCTGACCCCTTCCTGGTTCAGTTTCCCTCCACTCTTCCCTGACACACCTGTTTTACATCCACCACCTACCACACTACCACTCAGGGCAGGGACACACACCAAGGCATCGTCAAAGTACTATAAACTCGTGTTATGAGTACTCTGCCCTTTCCCATATATATATCCCAAATATAACAGCATGTTTAATACATTCATTATTTCCCGTCCGTGACTGACTGTGCCGTAGCTTTCTTGTTCCCCACGCACATAATGAAGTACTCTATATTAAAAATCCTTGCTCCTGGTTCATCTTGACTGCGCCTGTTTGTGGCACTGAGTGGAAAATGTGTTCCAGACTGATATAATAAGGATCCCTGACGACAACAACATTGATGAAGCCTCAGAGTGAGCACAGAAAAACCAAACGTGGCTGAGTGTTCACTCGTAGCAAAAGACGGCACATAATCCTTTACAGCTGCCGGTGTTCACTTAACAGCACATTGTCGATATATTTTGAATCATCTGCTTAGTTTCTGTAGTTATCTTTAGTGCTACCCGTGGCATCTGTCTTACAGTTTGCCTCTTCAGGCTTTTATTGTATATAGCATTAATTATCCTTTTTCTTCTTAAAAACGGTGTCAACAAATACAGTTGAATGTGCATAATGTCACCGATACAGCTTTGTCTCTAATTTTAAATGTTCTGATTGTTTGTAGTTATTTTCATTCTGGGCACGCTGTCAAAGTTTCATAATTTACTTGTGCTTTTTTAGCTTGTATTCAGATACATTCAGAAATGCTGTATATTTAAGTGAAAAAGACAAAGTAGTCCAACAGTTCTAACACCAAGTTTAAAAAAGCTTTTAGTTTTGATTTAATACTTCTTTTTTTTTTTACAATCAATTCTGCATTTCCCAGAGCTGCTTCGCAATAAAAGCCACCTGGTATTTGGAAAATTTATTTTTTGAACATGAGGGCCATTAGCATTTTTTCTTAACCTGGCCACTGTACATCATAAACACCAGTGACAGAAGTTTACTGCAGCCTAGAAGTCTCTGACTTTTTGAATATGTCAGGAGCCAGAATGTTGAGCTACACCAGACAAGGACGTAACCCTGTTACGTTTAAGCAAGTCTCAGTGCATGACAACAGGTTTTTTAACCCAGTGAGCGGTAAAATACTTGACACTCGATCTATGAAGTGGTGGGACACATGGAATCTGAGAACTGACTGGTCTGCTGTTATTGATCAGTGAATGGCACACATCAGGTCCAGTGTGGCACTTTGTTGCTTTTGGCTTATTGACATTTTTTTTGCCCTTTGCTTATTCTGTGTGTGTAATTCTCTTCATTGGATTAGTTTGAAATTTTGTAAAATGCCAAAAAAATTGAGTTCCAGCACCTAATCCCAGCAAAACCAGTAAAGCATTGGGGGAAATAGATTTGAGTGCTAAGTGTTGACATCAAAGAATGTCTCCTGTATATGGCGAGTGTTGAAATGTGGCGTCTATATTAGGAAGAATCTCCAGTTAGTCGGCGTCCCCTCTCTTTGTCTTCTCTTTTGAAGCAGGAGATGAAAAATTAAACGTGCTTTTTCTTCTGTTCGTCGGTGTTCTTGTCTTTCTTCTTCAAAGGCATGACTCACAGACTGACCTTTTAGTTCCCAGGAGTTCAGCATCTCCTGTGAGGCATCGGGGCTGCTTGAAAGCTTTCGGTGTCCCTGTGTTGAACTAGGACTTCAGAAATGTTGCCAGTCAAATCCAAACTCTGTTCTATAGGATCCACCCAACATTTTATTTGTGGACCATATGTTTTAGTGCTCCATGCTTTTTTTTAGCTGCTATGGAGCTGCAACATTGGAAGTCACGACACATTTACAAAGCTGTGATGGAGGGGGAATTTAAAAGGAACCTGCTATGCCAGAGTGTGTGGCCTGCTATAATTCAAACAAGGACTTTAAAGTTCATGTCAATCCAAATTTTAACCAGACAATATTGTGTTCTCACCGCTACATTAATGTTTTTATATTAAAGATGGGTAATTTTGAGCCAAGTGCATTGACTTTTTTTTTTTTTTTTTTTTTTTTTTTTTGGTTGCCTGTATTAATAGTACAGGTCTATTTGGAATTTTTTTTATTTATGGTTCATCTGGGAAAATAGTATAGCTTGTCTGCATCGCTTGTGGCCAGCACCCAAAAACTATAGAAGAAAATTTATATCAGCTATGCCTGGTGTATTGTCCCTGTTGAATAAATGATTGGATGCATTGTGAAAAGCGGCCATAGTACGGATAAACCTACTGAAGATGATCACCTAAGTTTGCAATTCCAAGTCTCCGGGAGTGTTTTACCAAACGGCCTCAGTGCTTCCTACAATTTTATCCCTACGAATGCTCTGTCTCTTTCCCGTCCATTTTTCCTGACCATTGAACAATGCCATTACAACAGGATTCATGCATGTTGTCATTAGAAACCTAAAGAGATAAACATGTTTAATATATTGACAAGCACAGTGTTTGTGAGTGTTAAGATATACAGAGCATCCAGAAAGTTTTCCCAGCACTTAACTGTTTCCACATTTAGTTATGTTACAGTCTTATTCCAAAATAGATTCCATTTTATTATTTTCTTCAAAATCCTACAAACTATATCCCATAACGACAACGTGAAAGATGTTTGTTTGAAATCTTTGCAAATGTATTAAAAAAAACAAACAAACTTGAGATCACATGTATGTAAGTAGTATGCATCTCGTTTCCACTAATCATCTTTGAGATGTTTCTACAACTTGACTGGAGTCCACCTGTGGGAAATTCACTTCTTTGGACATGATTTGGTAAAGCATACACCTGTCTATATAAGGTCCCACAGTTAACCGTGCATGTCAGAGCACAAACCAAGCCATGAAGTCCAAGGAATTGTCTTTAGACCTCGAAGACAAGATTGTGTTGAGGCACAGATCTGGGGAAGGGTACCGAAACTTTTCTGCAACAATGAAAGTCCCAATGGGAACAGTGGCCTCCATCATCTGTAAATGTAGGACACAATTCTCTGGTCTGGTGAAACAAAGCTTAAACTCTTTGGCCTGGATGCCAAGTGCCATGTGTGGAGGAAACCAGGCGCCGCTCACCACCTGGCCAATACCATGTGTGAATTACTTTATAGAAAAAACATTGTTTTGCACTTTTGCAGGTGCCTATGTTCATTTATTTATTTTTTTACAGTTCAGTTATTATTTGATGGCTAATGGATGAATGAGTTAAGACTCTAAAGTGTACTTATGCTGCATTCACAGGGTTAATGGTAAAATATAGTAATGGACATTGTTAGAAACGGCTTTCAGTTTTTATCGATTAAGTATAATTACCAGAGTGCACTTTGCCTTCTCAAACACAGGAGTCTAATAAAAGCAGTCTTATTGGATTGTCATAGGGATTTTACAAACACAGATCTCTTGCAACGAAACCTCTTTTTGGTTTAGTGCTATCAGATTTGTTATTGAAAGTTATTGAAAGGCATTAAAAACCAGACAGCTTTTGAGGTAAAATCCAGCAATATATAATAATTGCAGGCTCTCACGTGAGAGGCATTCACCCTCTCGTACGGTGTCCTGCAGTCGGAGGCTGGCATAACAAATAAAAAAAATAAAAAAATCAGACTGACCTGATCAGTACCTACAACGGGGCAAAGCAGAGTCTGATCATTTCTTCTGCTGACTATGATTTTCCTCCGACAGGAATTTGCGATCTTGCGATTGCAGAAGTTGTGACCAGTTCTAGTGTGACGTGAAAGAAGCTATTTGAGCGGCACCTGGCACTTGGCACCTGGTTTTATTAATGTTTTATTTCAAATCCATTCTGATTTTTCTGAGTCAGATAAAAAACTTGTCCAAATGCCCGTGGTCAGCACTGTACGTACAATCTTGTGGAGTTTTTGTGGAGTGTGTTTGTGTCACTCCACGCATGCTTGTGGAGCAAGCAATAGCTAAAAAAATACCTGCTCATTGACTGACAAGGCATCTCATGGAAACCTTTTTAATATGTACTTATTTATTAAAAAATGTGCTCAGAAACCCCAAACCGCACTTTACCAAAACCGGTACGGTCTTGTGTGGTGGTTGTTGCTGTTACACTTGTGTGGGCCGGATGTTGGCCGCCAGTCCTCGACAGACGACATGTTGGGCATCTCTGAAAGACGCACGTGTCTAAAGGAAAAGTCTGTTGAAAGCGTGGCGAGAGCTCAGAAAATCAGGAGAAACTCGACGCCTTATGTTGGATGGAAGTAACACTGAAAGAGAGGTGTGGGAGCAACGTAGGAGGGTAAAAACTTGGACGGCTGCGTAAATATTGACACCTAGGATTTCTTGTTCTGTTGTTTTTATGGCTTCTGCTGCCAATTATTAATCATCTACTAAAAGTGTTATACACGCAAGCGCACAGACATGAGCACGCAGAACAGCTTGACTGGCACCTTTCATAGTTTCTATCATAGTACATTCATTTGCAAACGGAAGTTAATGGAGCCATGTTGTCTTCATAGGACTTAATGAGGTGAGTGGTTTGACTTTTTCACCTACTCTGCAATCATTTAGAATCGGTGTACTTCAGTGTACTGCACAAACAGTTTCCGTTTAAAAACCGATTATACAGTACAGTTACATTAGAGATGACTAATGACTACACACTGGCTTCAAAGTTTTCAAATCCTTTTGTGTCTACATTGGAAATTGCAAAGTCTGCAGTCTGTTTTGTATTTTGTAGAGGTCTTCTTCAGTAAGTCTCTACACACCTTCACAGGTCTGTGAATACTGCAATGTTCAGGTCTCTTCAGTGACACAGTCTGAGTATTGGCTGGACCAAAGAATGACAAAGCGTTACCTGATCAAACCTAATCAAAGCGTTTCTCACTTTGGCTAAATGACCAACTAGGATGATGCCTGATGGTTTCAGGCCTTTTCCATTGGTTATCTATTCAGTCCACCGTGCTTCGTGGAACATTCAAAGCTTTAGAAATGGTTTGAGACCCCTGCCCTGATCTGTGCCGTGCTAGTTTTTGTCCTGGCGTGCAGTGTGAATTGTGGGACCTGATCAAAAGTTCAAGTCTCCTGCAGATTTATTCAACAAAGGTGAAAGTTATGACAAAAGTTATAGCCATTAATAACAAATAACATTAACTCTTACAAGGGGCGTTAATGTTTTTGCCCTTCAGTTTAGATTTGTGGCACAATGAAACCTATGAAATGTTTGATAAACTAAATTAGTTGAACCAACAAACCAGAAATGATTACAATTCTCTGACTGATTAGAAATTATTATCTACTGTTGCTGGTAATATCAGAAGCAAGGACATACAGAAGAGCAGAGGGTAAAATACCTGTCACATGACAAACAGCTTTCACTGCCTGGAGCGTCGTATCATATTTTCTCTTCTCAGTATGTTTGTGTATCATATTGTTTGCTTTGGGCATCTCGGCTGTCACAGGTACTTGACCATTTGGGCGCTTTCTAGCTGAGTTTAGCTTTTAAAATGACTCTGGTGCTCCTGACCATTGTTTAGTTCAGAAAGTTTCAAATAGTTTCACAATGAGTCGGTGTGAATGGGATGTGCAAGGCAACGTGCATGAGTTACCAAGGGAAACCACTGGAAACCATGTTATGTATGTTCATTTTGAATTAAGGTATTTGCATTTTATTCTGTATTTTTTCCTCTGTTCTTACCCTGTGTGTTGATCTCGGAGCTCCTCTTTCTGCTCGCAGCTTCCCTCTGTGGTGTGGAAAAGCCCATAGGTTTCCAAATAAGGTCTGGGTGAGCACTGGCAGTATTAATAGAATAAGTCTGCTCCTGGGGAATATTTGTATTGACCTGTTGAAAAACTGGCAGCGTGCGGGCGACACGCTGCTCGTGCAGCTGCAGTTCTGTCGAACTGTAAAGTTTTTAACACGAGGAAATATTCTAATAATGACACTTGATACTTAGGTGTGACTTAAATAAATGTAAGAATAAGGGGAATGAAGTGCTTCATTTAGAGGTAGGTAGCATGATCTGGACCTGTGGCCTCTTAAACGTCATCACTTTGCTTTTAAAACTTTGTTTGTGCTGAGAAGAGAAATCTCTGCTTTCTTTTAAACTGTCCGAAAAGAATAGTATGAGAGTAAACCTAAAGCAGTGTAGTGCCTGTCATTTGTGGGTCAGACCAATTCATCGAAGCAGTGCTTTTGTTAGGTACGAGGCAGAAATAGCAACAGCCTTTTCTAAATTCACCACCTTCTCTCTCTCTCTGTCTCATTTAGTTATTTTCCTTAGTTGAGTCTTCAGCCAGTCGCTCCTCCCTCTGAGTGCGCTTGGTTTTCGCATGGAGACCTGCTGAGAGGTTTTTGACTTGATAAAGACGTGCTGTGTTTGTTCAGTTTGTTCCGGCAACAGAGAGGCCCCTGGTGTGAATGTGATTCAGCTGGGTGATTCAGCCCATTAAATGGCTCTATGAAAAGAATGGGTTGCTGGCTTTGGCTTGCAGCTGGCTGCCGGTCCCAGGACCCACTCCATGGCTGGCACTGAATAGAAACAATGGCCTTCATTCATTAACATATGCAGAGAAATGCTCTCACTTGGTGCACAAAATAAGCACACACGCAAAATCACCGTCAGATTCATGACACTTGCACCCGCCAATTTTGATCTTACCAACGTGTGTATGTTGGTAAATTCCAAATCAGTCACAGTCAATATGTGTCAAACTGATCATAGCTTGTGCATAAGGGATAATACCTGATGAGGTTGTTGCCCCAGCGCAGGACTGTCTCTTTACTGCACAATGTCTTAGATCCAGCTTCCTCGATTTGTCGATAAGTGACAAAAACAAAGGAACCTGATCCCTAGCGTGAAGCCTTTTCTTCTATAAAAGCAGTCCACTATTTGTGAAAGCAGTTCCAATGAAGCACAGATCTCACGTTTGACTTTTTTTTTCTTCTGTTCTTTTTCACTCTGGTCTGATAAGAAGCAAGTTGCTCACTGTGGCCCCCAGTACTCAGGAGAGGGGATCGCAAATCATTAAAATAGATGCCTCCGCCAACACTGTATACTTCCAAAATAAACTAAAACAGATCTGTCTCAGAGTACAAACAAATCCAAGTAAGAAAATACCAACAAAACATGGATTTGTGTGTGAACATTTTGAACACTGTTGTTTTTGCAGAGACTTGTTCGTAGGCACTGTTTGTAAGGGGCCCATTGTATTTTTGTGCAGGTTTCATAGACACAAAAGACAAGTTACAAGCTGTTTGATAGGTGGAAACTTGGACAAGCTCTATGAATCCAGAAAGTACTAGTTTGCCGCCAATTAAAAACTCACATTATAATGGGCCTTCACATGCAAGTATGCATCATCAAACAGTTTCTCATAGACATCCGGCCCTGTCTCGTGGGTGCAGTTGGCTTTTTTGTCCAGTGGCCCACAGTACATTATGTTTACAAGTACTGTAGCAAGTCAGAATATAGCCGGTCAGTATCACATTACTGCTTAATCCTGGCTTTATCTTCAAAGTGTTTCTCACTTGTGTAACCTGTGATACAATATGTAACTTTCCAGTTTCTCTAGTGTGTGTTTGTGTGTGTGTGAGAGGTAAAGAGAGAAAATGTGTCTTCATTTTACCAAATCATTGTGGAAGCCTACTTTAAGATTCCTTTAGCAATTATGTGAGTTTCAGTCAGAATTTGGATGTTATAAGTTTCAGCTTTGAGTGTGCATCTCAGCCCGCAATAGTCTGTTCTTTCCAGGATAAAACTAGCAGAAGAAATCAGGTTTATCTGATCCTCATTTTCCATACCTAAGCTTCCCCTTTTATACGTTTAAAAAAAACTGGGTTACTGCAAAAAGCTGATTGTAGATCATATTTCTGAACATGCACTGAATGGGTTTTCAGAAGGTCTGAGGATCTTGTCACACTCACATACTGTACTATAGGCTTTCACATGCTCATACTTCAGATGCCAAACACTAACGTCACAGACAATTCAAGATGGCTGGTGATATCTGTGGGCCTAAGACAATCACTGACTGCAAAGGATTTGCCACAAAATAGGACACATGATAATTTTTGGTTATCTGTCCAGTAACTTTTGAACCAGATTCCCTTTGTGCGCTAAAAGAGGTAAATCCCTCAACCAGTTCTTTCTATATTGACATTATTCCAATCAAAATAAAGCTCAGGCTTGGCCCTTAATGTATTATACATTTTTTATTTTCAATTTAATGTGCTGAAGCCTGGAAAAACAAAAAAATATGTAATTTTTGAAATTCTGATTGGTGAGACAATGTACTAAAATAACCCTCGTTGTGAGGCTTTGACAACAAATACAAAACGCTCAGCTTACACTCTTCACATTCACGACGAAAGTACAGCATTATTATTTTTAATTAAGGTACCTATACCGTTATTGCGTGATATAAGGGAATGGAAAGGTTTCCTATGTGGCCTGGCTTCCTACGATTTACTCCGCTACAGAGTCTATTTAGGGTCAGCCTTTAATTTGCAACACATTATCGGGAGTATTCTGTCATTTAACAAATATGCAGAAATCTCCAGAATCTCAGACAAGTACAAATACGTCAGCAGAGGGCAAGTACATGGTCAGTTAGTTCTACATAAGGGAATTTCACTGTTAAACACGTTCTCAAGTCATCCTGCCTTGTCCCACACAAACGCACCCAAACGTTCAAGCTGGCAGCGTGTGAATTGGCTCTTGGTCTTCTGTGTATCCACATGGATGTTGTGTCAAATTCAAGGAGAGCGGGTCAGGACACCCTGTTCCTGCTCCCGAGACAGTGGAGCTGATGGAAACAAACGGCGCTTTAGTGGGACAGAAAACAGCTGCAGGGCTGGAAAACGTACATCTCTACCTTTTATCAACAATTCATACGGTCATACTGCATATTTAATGCCTTTAATATAATGTACATTCTGACCCTGTCATTTTGTCACCATGGATTTTTTATAACTTGTTTTATTATTTCCAGTGGTGTCTGTAGCAAACTCCTAAGGTTTTCCAGGCACACAGTATACTGGATTGGTTTTGGGCTTCAACCAACGTGTATTTTAATTTTTTATGTGTCAGGAAAGATGTGACAATGTGAAAATATCATTCATTAAAGTTTGACAGTTTTGCTTGCAAAATAATGGCGCAAATTGGCAAAAACCTTAATCACATAGTCGATATCCAGTTTGAGTTGTGATGCAGAACAGTTTCTTCCTATTATATACTGCTATTGCTGACTATTTTAGAAGACTTAACTAGACAGTCTTTTTAGACGTTTGTTTAGGGTTTTGAGTCTATAACCTCAAGTCTCACTCGGGTCTGTGTGCTTCCTTAAATTGAAGCTGTAATGTTTTGTTACACTAAACCTCCATGTGGGTCCAAGTGTAGATTCAAAGCTGAATCCAACTTTACAGTCATGCAGCTGATTTATAAACGGTGCATAGAAATCAGACATCAGCCACTGTTTGTTTATACCTGTATTCAGTAATGTCTTCTAGAACAAAGCCTTAACTCAGAGTTATACTATAAGTGCACATTATCAGAGCACTTAACTGAGACACAGAGGTACAATAGGTCAAGTATATAGATGCCTTTTAAGTGTGGCAGCACGGTGGTGGAGTTGTTAGTGCTGCAGCCTGCAGCTAGAATGTCCCTGGTTGTCCTGCTTTAACGCCTCAGACTACTGCATTATATGTTCTTTATATGTGTTTTTTTCCCCTCTGGGTACTGATGGATGGATACATATGATCATATGTCACTCTGCCCATTTTGTACACACATTTACTCTAAAGGCTGGAGACTGTTGCTTTAATACTACAGAAAAAGTGCCAGAATACCCTTTGTCATGCTGCCTTTGATGCTGCACACACAAAGTGAATAATCCATGAGTATTTATATCCGTGTGGAAGATGATGCGTGTATTCTTTTCTGCACACAGTGTGGAACACATCTGGTGCCAGATGTCACACATTGCACAAGCCAAAGATTTAATAAACTTGGTAGAAGTGAGTTGTGCTCTTACAGTCATAAAAGGAAAGGGAGAATTTCTGTCCGTGTTGGATACAGACAATTAAGTAGTCGCTTGATTTATTCTCATGCAGGTAAAAACCCTCAGTGGATGCATGAAATTAATATGGTTTAAAAAAAATGTGAAGCCCCTCCTTTGTGCTGTAACTCTTCTTCTCTCACCCCCTTCCACAGATAGTGTCCAACGTGCTGATCTTCTCCTGTACCAACATTGTGGGAGTATGCACCCATTACCCTGCTGAGGGCTCCCAGAGGCAGGCCTTCCAGGAGACCAGGGAATGCATCCAGGCTCGCCTCCATTCCCAGAGGGAGAACCAGCAGCAGGTGAGAGAGAGAGAGAGCACTGATTTATGGTGGCACGAGAGAGGTTGTGCTACCTGAGGGAAGAGAGCAACCAACAACCTCTTTTTACCTTTGTACCTAGATCAAATGAATGTCTCTTCTGAGGGGATGCTGCATTAAAAACATGTTATCAATATTAAATGCTCACTTCCTGTCGCCTTAAAAGATGGCTCTGAAAAGAGTACACACTCCTCTTTTGTAGAGGTCAGCGGCTGTAAAATGTTTGTTTAGCCCAATTCCAGATTCAATACTTGAGACAAACAGTGAGCTGAGTGACATATTTTCATTGCTATATTAAAAGGAAAACAAGTGAAATAGGTTGGTTTCCACTTCATAAAACCACTGAGAATGGTTGTGCGGCCAGGGTGCAGAACGCCACTTTATACGACCTCAAATGCTATGGTGTTAAATGCTAAAAACAGTTAGTTTAAACTTGTTATTGGCCAGGAAATGGCAAACGTGTGGAGCATGTTCTCACCGTGCCTCCACCCACAAATTGCCCATAAATGTGGATGTAAACCGTAATGGTTGTGTGTTTCTGTCTCGGTACTGCAGCCCGGTAACAGACGGGTGATCTGCTCAGGCGGTGCCCTACAGTGCCTCTCACCCAGGGACAGATGAGATGGGCTACAAGTCCCCCTTTTTAAGCGGCTCTTAACAGGATGAGTTAAAGATGATTGAGGAATGAACTGATTCTCGTGTCCTAGACCATAAATGGGCAGAGGGGTTTAAGAACACAGAGGCCTCTTCACTTCAAACGCTGCATATGACAGAAACGAGACATATTTTCAGGTGTAGTGCAAAAAAGATACATATTTACATTCCTGTGTTTATATGGACGTACATACTGTATGTTTTACATGAGATCCATCCAGGTGGTTCTTTGAAGTGCAACTTCAGGAAGTCATACGTAACAAGATTTAGCATCTGTAGGAAAGATTCTCTGACTGCCCTGAATCTATTTGAATTCTTTTCAAATTGAAAAAAGTCAAGTGTCTCTCAAACGGTTTCCTTCTCTTGTCATAACACGCAACAACTGAGTGAACACCTGCTCTATTGTCTTGTAATAAACATGATTAAAATCCACTTCTCGTTGAATTGCCACAGCTGAGACGTTGCTGAGTCACTTTGGTTATTCTCTTCGTAATGCATCCCATACTGGACAAAAATAGGCTTTACCTGATTGTTTGTGAGGTTCAGACTGTCTGACATCTTACCATTTTCAGTCTCCTCTCACTAGTTATTCCTGCAACACTCAGTGGATCATCGAAATTGACTGATACAGGTTTAAAAAATGCCATTTAAAATGATCTGAATTTCAGAGAAATCTTGCTTTACAGTGAATTGTGCATGGCAACTGGCTTTAAATACTGCAATACCCACGAGCCTCAGCCATCACTGGAACGAATTCAAGCTGTGCAAAATTCAGAGTGCGTTACTCTGGCGAATTTTAACAAAAACTGCACCACACTTTTACCGTTTACTAGCTGCTCGCAGCCCACCTGACAGAATTAGAGGTTTGCTGATGTCAAATGATGACATGTACGCAGGATAGCAGCCCCCAGTTTGAATCAAAGAACCAGATATTTACGAAAACAGCTGTTCGTCTTTTGTCTTTGTGATTCGAGCCACTAAGCATCCTGACCACCCACATTGTCCAGCTGTTACAAAAGAAGCGATTTGACTTTGACTAATTCTAAACACCACAAATTCTCAAACAAATGCCATAACTCATTAGCTCCGTACTTAAGTTTTGTCCAGACATACAACTAATCTAAATATATACTGACAGGTTTTCCTCCCCAGGATGGTTTTTTCCTACAGCTGCAATACTGTGAAGCTGATTCTGACACTTGCAGTAGTCGCTGGAAACATAATCACATAATATGTGGACCTTTTTTCACTACCAATTTTGGGAGCACTTATTATTGTGACCAGGCTTGTTTGTCCCTCTTCCTTCCCTCAGATGACCTTCATCTCCTAATTCACATATCCTTGCTCACTTAACCCCCCCCCCCCTTTTTTTTTTTTTTTTTTGCTGCAGGAACGTCTCCTGCTCTCAGTGCTTCCCCGCCATGTTGCCATGGAGATGAAAGCTGATATAAACGCCAAGCAGGAGGACATGATGTTTCACAAGATCTACATCCAGAAGCACGACAATGTCAGGTAACGTCAGGGGCAGTGCCCCACCACCCCCTTCCCAGGTTTTTATTTCTTTTTTTTTTTCTTTTTTTTCGATGTGTTTTAAGGTGCTTTTTACCCTGATTCATCAAAGTCAAAACTCTGAACTCTGCTGTATCTGCTGCATAGTTGAAAGACTTCTCTTTAGTTCTCTTATGGCCATTAAATGCAACCTTTCTGCAGTTCGGATCTTGTAAAGCCTTTTTAATTAAAATCAGTCCAATTATATTAGAAATAAGTTTAAATAATTTGGGGCAGCTGAACTGTAAAATAAGCCATGACTTTAAATCGTTATAATCCAGGTTAATCCTTACTGTGCAGCCCACCCACAGACAGCAGAAGAAGAGGAGGGTGAAGTGCAGGCGTTGCCATGACAATAGCCTGCATGGTATTTTCCCACATGTTTTTTTTTACCCTTCTCCACATATACAGTAGCATTGGTGATCACACAATCACAGTGTGCACTATTATCTGTGATGTAAGGACTGTAATATAAGGCCTAGCTACTCATCGTGTCCAAAATATGAACAAAATCTATATGTTTAGAAATCATCCAATCAGTCAAAGTTGTACTCTATTTAAAGGTTTGTATTAGCTCTATTCTCTATTCTCTACTCTGTCCTGATGGTAGTTTGGTACAAGCTTGAACCTTAAAAGATGCCACTGTCATTATTTGTGATACTGTAACTTTACACTTTCAGTATAACTGCTAAATGTGCAGTTATACTGAGTTATACTCTTAACCTTTTTGCATTTTTTTTAAATTTAACAAAGAGAGTCTCATTGAGATTGAAATCTCTTTGCAGGAGTGTCCTGGTCAAGACAGGCAACAGGTCAATTTATGTCAGTTACACTGAACATCCAGCCGAACAGATAAAATAAAAATGTACAAATAAAACAACGAATGCACAATATACAAAAACTAAAATAACCAAGATTAAAATAAGTCAGACTGTCACAGAGACAAACAGTGAGCTGTTTACAGCCACATCCTGATGTTTCAGCCTCCCTGTCATTTATAGCCCTTTTAAACATGTCTAAAGAGACCAGCTCCTTCAGTTTTAAATTCTGTTCCGTGAAGAGGGGGCAGCGAGAAAAAAAGCATTCTTCCCCAGCTCAGACCAAACTTTACGAACCGACGGTATAAAACAAGTCATAGTTGAACAGTTTTTTAAAAAGTCATAGCGTAAGTAGCTGGAGATTTCAGTTAAATCATCTATGGCATTTCCTTGGTTTTTATTAAAATGCTGTAACTCTTATCACATGGTCTAAATGTCAGTAAAGAAACACAGAGGCTGTTTTTCAGCGTTTTGTCTCATAACCGACAAACTGATTTTTATTTTTAGACACACATGATATGTGGTTTGACGCCTGGCTGCTTTTTGGTTAGAGTATGTTCATTGTCCTGTCTCTTTTCCAGGATCTTTGCAGCTTCAGTGATCCAATTTATTTATTTTTTTACCTTATCTTATAGTGTGTGTTGTAGCTCTGATCATTAAAATCAGCTCTTTTTGTAGGGAATCTTTATAAACTACACAACCCCAGGGGACAGATGCTGTTGAAGAACAGTGGTTAGGTTTGGCACCACCTTGTGGAGTGAGAACACGCTATGTCAAGGTGACACCATGACAGGAGATCACTTAAATCACTTTACCTCGAATGAATAGTAACTCATCTACAGTCTTTGAAAGACTCTGGATGTTGAATTGTTTGAATGAATGAAACAGTTACACAGTTATTGTGTAACTGTGTGGCCTGTGTAAACATGTCAGAAACTGTCTTGGCCATTTTGCCCAAGAAAAAGAGCTTCTTATGCTCAACAGACTCTTTATACTTTAATAAAGGTTGATTAATACGCTCTAGGGAAACACTTTGATGTGTCCCTTTGAATACTCAGAGTTTAAAGCATCATGTCATGAACTTGTAGCTCTCTACAAAAAGGTCTTTTTTAGTTTCCTATATGGAAACTGGTAAAAGTAAAAGTGCAGGCTGTTTTTGCAGGAACTAATGTTCTTGTAGTTATAGTGCAGTAAAGAAATCCCCCTTCACATAATAATGATATGCACACAATGAAAAGACAAAGAAAAACAAGGTCAGGTGTCCTGCTATAGGTTCCAATGTGATTCACTGGCGAGCAGGTGGTGCATCAACAGCATCTGCTAGCTTGACTAATTTTGGTGTGTGGTTAATGCTACCTAACCAGGTGTGAGTGGGCCTGTTGGAGTGCAGGCAGTGGCTTTTGGTGATTAGGATTCTGCTGAGAGGGCGAGTAGTAGTAGTTAATTGAAGAGTGAGAAGGAACACAGAGGAAGGCGGAGTCACTAAACATGTGGAGCTTGTCGCGGCACTAAATATGAATTCGAGTATACATGTTTCTACACATCCCTCTGTCCCCTATTCTTAATTCAGGAGTCCTCAGCAGTCAAAAACACTAGCTCATTTTCCACAGATTTGCCACAAAAGGCACAGAGTCCTACCCTTTGGTCCAACGTAAAGGTTGGGAAGTTTAAAAAAACAAAACATAGGGAGCCAGCTTGCACCAGTTCAACCTGGACTAGGTGCTAAACTCAGTTAAGGTTGTGCATTTAATTAATAACATGGATGGTGCAGGACAAGAGGTACGTCCACTAAATGAAGAGGCCCCTGACTCAGTTCAGTTCAAGCAACAATGCCTCCAGCTTGGTCTCTAAGCACAACTATCAGGGAATGGATGGAGGGAAATCAGGATTTTGTGACAGGAAAGTGTCTTTTTTTTTTTTTTTTATTATACTCTGCAAAGCATTATCAGCAATTCCATCTCAAGTCTCACAGAGGTGCCCGATTTCATGAAATCATGAATCCTTTTCATACCGGTCATTGAGAAATTGCTTCTTAAAGCCATTTGAATGTAGGTGATGGGGCAAAATCTGCAGTCCTTGTTTTTAGCAAACATGTCTTCATATGTTCATATAAAGATAACTGAGGCTTAGGCCGACCGAAATTATTGAATCAAGTCTAAATCTTCTACAGTTAAAGTCCTTTTAGTTTAAAAATCCTGTTACAGTGGAAGTAATGTACCAAGTAGAGAGAATTATGAACTAAAATGGCTGTGATTTTGGAAGATATCCACTGAATGTGACCAATGTGCAATGTTGAAGCCTTTTACTGTCGACACATACATGTTTAAATGTGCTTTTGTACAAATGAAGGACTGTGGGCTTTGGTGCCCATCACTTACATACAGGTAAGAAGCATTTTCATGGATCGGTTAAAGGACAGTGTAATCGGAGGAAAAATTATTGTTGTTTTAAGGAACACTTTATAAAAATGTGAACCCATCCTTTAAGGACTGTTATTCAAGTGCATACTCAATGAAAGCTGACTGCTGAGTCCACACAGCATTTTCCACATTTACCATTTGAAGCTGCGTTCATGTTTCTGAAGGTGAGCTAGTTGGTCTGTCTACTAAATTGCTCAACATGTACGTGGATGGATTAAACACCCGTGCTCCCAGATGAGCCGTGTCTGACTGACTTTGGTGAATTCCTGACTTGTTTTCTAGCACAACAAAGAAGTTTTGAGTTAGACACAGGTCCCAACCTTGAATTCAGCAATAGCAGAAAAGAGCCTCACTCTTGCTCTATATATATTTCTTGATGTTTCTGAATGATTTTGATATCGTCTAAGTATTAAGGAAGTATATCAGGAAGTACTTTTGAATTTCATATAAAGGTACCTTAATGTACTTGTTTATAGTAGTGGCCTATGAAGAAATTTTTTTTCGCCCCCAAAGGTCAAATCCTGCTCTACCTCTGAGAGTGTGGCATCCCACTTGTGTTTGCCCTGTGGAGTAAAACAATGTCCCGTGGCCTCAGCAATGAGGCAAAAACAAGTGTGTGCTGACTAAGGAATTACACAACAGAGCTTTGAGGTGGGTGTTTTGATGCTGCTGGGTCACCCCCGTGAGTGTGCAAGACGTATGCACAAACAGAGCACTGTGACTGTAGCTGTGGCTGCTATGTGGGGCAGCAGCCCCCTGAGGAGAAAGACATGAAAAGAACATTGCATAAATTAGAGGAGCCGACCTTACCTTTGTTTTTCATGTTCTAATTGGAATAAGCACAGGAATTAAGACTGTACAACAGACACACGTGGTTTTAATGTGTGTAATGCAGTTAACCGGGCACATGTACTACTTACACAGCATACATACGCATTAATACACAATATATTGCGAATGAGTAGCGATGAGTACATTTATGCGAGTGCTGTAAGATCTGATAGAGATAGAAGACAGACGGTGGAGAGGGAAAGGAAATGGCAGTTACTGTATGTATAGGATGCGTAACACATGGGGTGAATGAAGTGACTTGAAGGGCGACTTCACCAATTTTATACTTGCTTTCTATGGCTTTAGTTTAGGTTGTGAATGAACTTCCCTCGGACTGACCTAGCTGGAAAAACTCCTCCGAATGATCTCATTACGAGTTCAAATGACATCATCTGGAGGAGCTCTGGAAAATCCGGTTGACCCTGATTACAAACTCCATAGTGTGAGCGACAAGATAACTTGATCTGAACTGACGGTTCCTCCAAGTGATGTCATCTGGAGGCATTTTTCAGCTAGAAGCAGGATATTTTATTTTAATATAGGGCAGTCGGGGAAGGGAAGTTAAATGGCATTTGTGTACGTGTACTACCCACACTAGAAGCAAAAGAAACAGGTCCTTTACGTCCTTTAGCATACGAGGAAACAAAAACCCACAAAAGTATGTGTTGGAGCTTTTGTTGTTTTTTCTTTTGTTTTGCTGAGATTAGCGAGCCACCATCAGAGCTGTGGGGGCAGATCGGCTTGGGGGGCAGATAAAACGCTGCTGGCCGGTGGCAGATGAGAGGTGCAGCCCAGGGTCAGGCATTCCAGCACAGCTTAGCTTAGCTTAGCTTCGCTTCCACTGAGAATCGACCCAGAATGGATTTTGCAGTGGTGGTTCTTATAGTGGGGGAAGAGAGACTGACTTTTGCATACAGCTGTATGAAAGGAAAGGTACGTGCAACCCTAAAGCAAAGAGTGCACTTCTTCAACAGTTATTGTTCCACGTGCAAACATTTGGGCTCTTCAGTCACACAAGCAGATCGGACTGAGTATAAAGCCCACCCAGGTTTATTTGTATTCAGTCGTTCTCAGGGTGAGTGTGTCTTTTCCAATCTGCTGTCGTCAGTTACAGCTGCGCCAATCTCTAAAATAAATTATTAACTGATCTAAAATCAAATGCAGAGACATACATTTATCTCGAAGGCATTCATCTTTCTGTAGAAAAGGACGGCGTGGCGTCATTTTAAACCCTTTCATGTCTGTAAAATTATTGCCTAGTGAAGGACACCACATCAAAACCCTAAAAGCAAGTTAACCCTTTCATTGAAGCAAAATAATGATGCGCAAACATTTTCCCTCATGTGACCTTTCAGTTCACAATCTCCTCTGCAGCCACTGCCATGCAGAAGCTAAACTCACCAGGATTTCATGCTAAGGACTCACCAGCCTGGGACTGTCTCTCTCTCTCTCTCTCTCTCGCTTTTGTACCTGACCACCCACTGTAGGGGCTGTGGGAGGAGGGCTTGCTCTCTGCCTCATCTGGCAGAGATATCTCTTCTGCTTTAAAGTGTGCATCTGGCCTACAGATCAAGTACCCATAAGAGAAAGAGGTTAATTTGGATTTTGCACTGCAAAAAATGATGCATTCTTAATAATTTACTGTTACTGAATGTTGCCACAGTTGTGAGAAGGCTTCTATTCTAGTTTATTAAAGGTATTAGTCTGGACTCGAGAATATTTTAAGCCTGTTCTACACTTAAGCTCATAAATATAAAGAAGCACACTCTTATGCCATACATATTGTTTATTTCCAGCATGGTAGCGACAGTGATTGTATATTGTAGTGCCATAAAAACGTGGATGACCTACAACTCCGAGCTGCATGTGAACACATTGTGTGGACACATGGAGCACGGGAGCTGCTGCTGATGCACTTCTCACAATACGCCTTCTGTGCAGACATGGTGTGAGACTGTAAAGCTACATCTTACAGAGAAGTCTATATGTTCCCTTCTTAATTTATTTTGGTTATTGAAATACATTTATTTCATAATGCAGTTTCACTGAAAGGTGCTGTTTAGTGGCAGGTGGACATGCTTGAAGTTCTGGAAGATGTTCACCTGAAGACTTTATCAGTCCTAACTAACTGGCTTAGAGTGACATGCACATAAAATGTCCATCTGCATCAGAAAGACAACAGTCCCTTCTTTGGGGACATCAGCATGCAGACTAAGGACAAACATGCCTGTTGACATTGAACTGGATCACTTCTCTGTTAACCGAGCTGAGCTGAGCTGGTCTATGACACCACGTATCAAAACCTTATAATGCTGTTCTTTCATCGCGTTCACACTTTGACCCAGGTGACCCTAAGTGACACTCATGGATGCAGGGTGGGACAACAACCCACAGGGATCCGTCAAAGTGTCAATGACTTAACCACTGCACGGAGTTTATACGCCGTTAGTTAGAAGTGATGAAGCCTTTCTCATGAGAGCTGAAGAGTCTCCAAGAAATCAAATCCATTTGGGAGTCGGTTTGCAGTGTTTGTGCTATGCGTGGATAGTAATTCCAGAAGTTGAGTATACTTTGTACAGTGGCATTATTAGATCTTGGTTAAATGCCGAGTCACAAGTTGCGTGTGTGAGATTGGAAGCAACTATGTAAATATTGAAGTTCCATCAAAATTCTTGATTTTTCGCTTGTTATATTTATAGAGTTTATACTCCCAGGAATTTGCTGTCTTGTGATGTCAACTGATCCCCCATGAATTCTGTGCAACCTTACAGTGTAAAACATCATCAAGACATTGCAACATGCATTTTTTTTTTTTTTTTTTTTTTTAAAGAAAAATTGTTGTGAAATTAGGCATTTTAAGCTACAACAATCAAAAACAGGTCCGCAAAATCCTGGAGGGGCTGACATTTGGTTAAAAACAAGCAAATTCCCATTTCCATTCCTCACTTGTCTTACTTGTCGACAATCACTGCGTCCACCCAGCGCGATAGACCTGTTTCTGAACTCAAACACACCAGCCGAGTGTCTGGTTTCGTTCGACTCCCCATGGAACTGTTCACAGAAAACAATCAATTATTCTCAGAAATGTGCACCCCAGAGTGGGGACTCTTAATCCCTTTCAGCCAAAAATCCAAATTGAGTAAATTTAGTCATCCCGAAGCCCAAGTTGATTAGAATATGTTAGTGCTCCTGTGGGCAGAGTCAGTGGAGCCTGTGGAAATCTTGTCAAAATGAATGACAGTGACAGCTTTACACTTTTGACACTTTTACATAAACATGAACACTTCCTGTCTGCTGCACATTTGGCACAAGCACAGCATGTTCTTTGCTGTGCAACAGGCATCTATCCTGTGAGATTCATGTGAGCTTGTGCAGTCACAAACCTTTGTTTATTCATAGCTTTCTCTTGTTCATCCTGGGGGTCTGACTCAGAAAGCCACTTCTACAGAATTGGGGGAACTTGCGAGATCTGGCTTCACAAAATCAAATGGCAACAATGCTACTTCATTGTGCCTTCTCCCTGTTCTCTTGTAGTCAGAGCCAGTGTTGCCACATTGAGTGGTTTTTCGTGTGTGTTTGTGTGGTGTTGTTGTTGTTCTTTGTTATTAACATTAGGTTGGTTTCCATTTTTTAGAATTTTTATTTTAAAACTTTTAAATTGCAAAAAGCAAATAAATGTTTATCAGAAGAGACATGAGGCAAAACTACCACATGAGGTAATGGGGCATGCAGCTGTAATAAAAACAAAGGGAAATTATTGTTTGGCCAGCTCATTAACACTATGAACAGTTTTTGCAGCAGTGACAGAAGTTAAGGACGACTACTTTGAAACCCTTTGGACTCCAGCTGTGTCCTAATTTTGTTACGCAACCTAAGGCAAAGTCAGACCTGAACGAAGCAAAGCACAGACCACGTAGCTGCCGAATAGAAAACTCTTTGTGCCATTTTGACTCGAGCCCTAATTTCACAAAACAAACCACAACGACAAATGACAGCACATCTTAGAACAATATGCAACTTTTAGGAATTTTGGTAAAGATTCTCGGTCATCCAGGTTTTGTTATCCAAAGGTTGGATCGTGTGAACTGGACTTCTTTCTCCCTGGTTTGAAATGTTTTGTTACTTATCCAAGCAGCTTCTTCAGTCTGAGGGAAAATGGGGCTTATGACATGGAGCATATCTCTACTTAAAAAAAATATATAAAAAAGTCAAATCAGAATTCCTCCCCCACAGCTGATGGAAATATGTCTAAATACAATATAATTTTATCTTACGTTTGTCTTACACACAGAGACTGCAGATCAGAATGAACTCTGAACTAACTCTATGAAGTATGATTCAACGCATGTCGTATGTAAGAGCATATTCGTAAAGAAGTAAGTGCCAGATGACTCAATGAGAAGATGCTTACGATTAATGTCAACGTTGGGGCGATGCCCAAACTGAACTCAATAGCTGGAGCTGCCATTAATACCTGAGTCAAGTTCATCGAATGCATCACTCCAGGAGCGACCAGAGAATAAATATGGTTAGTGGAAAAAAAGAACGAAAAACCACTTGAGCCATTCAGAACAAGTGGCTTCATGGGTTTTTATCTGTAAGTGCACGTGAGGCCAACCCGCCTGTCTCCCACAGCTAATGCGTCACCGTTTGCTGGTCCTACCTGCCAGCCTGGTCTCTTTGTCCCTGTTTCTTTCTGAGAGCAATTGTTTAGCCCAGCGAGCTCATCTGTCCTGAGAGTAATAAAAATTCCTCAATGCCAGAAAGACCTTTGCTGTATCGGTTTACCTTATTTCCTGGGTCTTCTTTTTTTCTCACACATTCAGACTACATACCATTTTAGCAGGGCAGGACCTCATTAGCACAAATGCTCTATCAGGAACACGAGATTACACATATTGTATAACCTTTACAAATGGCTTTACATGACTTTACCCATTTGAAGTTCAGCTTCAATGTCAAATCTTGATCAGTCATTTAATCACCCACCCCTACATTTCTCAATTTCTCCTTCCTCCTGACATATAATCCTGTTGTTGTCCCGAACTCCTAAAAGCACAGTAACCATGCTGTTGTGCCTTGTGCGACCTGGTGTTTCGGCAGGTCTAAACTGCCCTGCAGGTATCCTGCACACAGTTGTATGGTGGTTATAGGATGTGTGGTAACCCAGAAGGTCTGCAGAGGCATTTACACTTTGTCCCTCTTGCTCTTGTGTTTCTGCAGCATCTTGTTTGCAGACATTGAGGGCTTCACCAGTCTGGCATCCCAGTGCACTGCGCAGGAGTTGGTGATGACTCTCAATGAACTTTTCGCCCGCTTTGACAAGCTGGCAGCGGTGAGTACACAATCCCACGTCAAGTCGGTTAGTATATCTTTTTCATATGTTGGATCTTTTTAGTGGGTTTTTCCTTGTTTCAACCATTAGTTCTGAGAAATATGAGGATTCATCAAACTCAAACACTCCAGTGTAACAGTGTGTGCAACTAACAATAATCGCACAGTTGTGTCTACAGGTCCTGAGAACCTTTTTCCTTCTGGTGTTTGTGTGCGTCAGATAGTTAACATGCTCAGCTATTCAGTAAGTTACATATGTTTATTCAGCCCAGTAAAGCCTCCGATTGATTATCCCGTACATGAAAGCAGAATAATTCCCCTGCTTCTGCTGTGGTGTGATGTGTAACTTCATGCACGTACCTGCGGTGTCTCCAGAGATCAGCCAAAGTGATGCAGCTTCAGGCCGTACTAGGTTTGACATTGACCACTGACCAGCTGACCTGTGGAAAGTTTACAGAACTCCTGCTTAACTCTAAGGTTGTAAAATATTTTGTGAACAATGAGATATTTGATATCTAAAATCCTTGGGGGGGGGGGAGTCATTAAAGGCTTGTGAAGCAGAAAAAAAACCCACATTTCTGTTATGCAAAACTAGATTTTTTCTTTTTCTTCTTTTTTATGTTCCCCTATGGTATCAATTCCTGAGTAATTTCACTCTCTTCAGGCCTGTCAGATGAAATTAAATAAAAATATCCATGAAGGAGTTATCATGCTTTCAGTCATCCGGTCACACCCTGTACACGTGCAAGCTGATGACAGGTCACAACAACACACAGCTTTATTTTTAGAAGTCACAAGCCAAAAAGATTGGGAAGCCGTAACTTATGACTGGGTTCACACTAACCTGGCTAAGTGCTCAATTTTCTGAAAATGTCTTCTTCCTCTCACATGATGTAGTTCAATTCAGTTCAGTGCGTTTATTTATTTTTGATATATGTATCGTGCCAAAGGGAGACGCACAACTACAGGGGGAAAAAAAAACACAAATGTAATCACGTAAACTGGGGGCTGATATCTAAAGGCTCTGCCTCCCAGTCTACTTTTGGTCTCAAGTCTCAAAGCAAATAGACGTCCACTCTGACATCAAATTGGTGCTATGAAGTTAATAAAAGCTGTTTAAAACTCTAGTCTTACATTTATTTAGTCCATATTTTATTGTGGATACTTAATAAATAAACAAATACAACTAGGGTTGTGAGCAGCAGTCTTCCCATGTAGATCTGCCTAAAAGCCTGCTAAGATACAGGGATCCAGTGCTAACAAATACACAGACCTCAGTATCACAGCTAGACTTTATTTATAGTCCATTTCTAACAAAGGTAACCACAGCTTAAAAACTGCGTGTTCCTGAGCATTGATATTTCTGCCTTATCCAGATGCTTCATTGTTTACCAGCTAATGCTCAGTGAATTTGTTTCTAAAAGGTGAAATGACGTGTTAATCAATGTGTATGAGAGAGCCCGGCATAATGGCATTATAAACCAGAAACGGTGCTGCTGACACTTTTATGTCTGTGCCAGATGTACCTCGTATTTGTGTCTACACACACACACACACACACACACACAAACAGCCCATCTGTGTACGTGCTGCTCTGTACACAGTGGGTCTGTTTGTATTTTCTCAGAGCCATGTGCTAAGGAGACACTCAGGTGGTTGTCATGAGACACAGTGCCCTGTGGATCTACACTGTCTCTCTCTCTCTCTCACACACACACACACATGTTCTGATTGCCCCGCTGTGAGGAGATGTTTGAGTTCTCAGGTTAAGGTGTGTGAAACTCAAAATGCAGTTACTGTAGAAATCCTGCTTTGTGCATCCTCCTCCTGTTAAAGGTGCAAGGACTGATTTCACTTAGTCTTTTAAGTAAAATATCCTCACAAGTGTCATCTTTACATGTGGATAGTTTGGGCTTTTTTTTTTTCAGTAGGAACAGCTGCTGCTGAGATCAGATGATAAAGAGCAGTGCAGAAGTGAGGGGAACTGTAGAGTGGGGTGCTAATTCTCTGTGAGCTTGTAACTACGAACGACACCTTCGACATTAATGAAAACACTAATTAGAGCATCTTTACTTTGTCTGTGAGTCTGAGGAACAACTGTTAAGTGCCTGCTCAATTCTAAAAGGATATTATTAGAAATTCTTGATTGGAAACTTTTTTTTATATCGCCACCATATTGTTGTTTAACTGTCATGGAAGAAGTGCACAGTAAGTGTTTTTAGGTTCATATAGGTTTTAAAATCTCAGAATACTGCAATTTATTGTTGCTAGAAAGAGGAAAAGTCATCTAACTGCAAAAATGTAACATATACCATGTCGCACAGGTCCAAGCCCACCACATACAATTACATAAATGAAAGGTTAATACATTTGTGGCTTTTGAAAAGAACATGATGTTCTGTATCCAAAAATGTCAAAGTGCTGTGAACCAGGCCACAGGACATACTGATCTTCATTCACAGTAAGTTTATTTCCTGACAGGAGAACCACTGTCTGCGGATCAAAATCCTCGGAGACTGCTACTACTGTGTGTCCGGGCTGCCAGAGGCAAGGGCGGACCATGCCCACTGCTGTGTGGAGATGGGGCTGGACATGATCGAGGCCATCTCGTAAGTCGCCCCAGGGGTTAACAACAGTGTCACTGCGTGGCTGCATTGAAATGCTACATATGGAAAATACACATGTATGATAGTAGGAAAAAGCACTAGATGGATAAATGGATAGTTTCCAGGAGCAGTTTTAGTTACATTTGATGGCCTGGGAATGGTTCTGTATTGTGGGTTAGCTCAGCTAAATGGTCAGAGAGGAGGAGAGTGAAATCAGATATAGAATGTCATCATTCTGCTCAGAGGTTGACCTCAGAGTTTGATTGTGGTAGTAAGAGATTGAGCCTGTTCTCCCCAAAGGGCCTGAAAGCTCTTTAATGAGACTCACATTTCTGAGAATGAGGCGACTCATCTGCCTCATTCTGTTCGGATACTTCTAATCCCACTCAGTCTATCGCTTCATCCATGGGTCCATTTTCTGGTCCTGCTCCTCCTTTTCAGTGTGGGGGGCCTCTGCCTGCCAGGAGCTGAAGTGGCTCATCCACCTTTCAAGGGGTTGGTGGAGGTTCCTCTGGTCAGTGAAGTCCCCCGGGCAAGACACTGAATGCCAAGAAGCTCTGTGTGTGTGTGTGTGTGTGTGTGTGGCTGTGTACCCCACTCCCTTTGGATAAAAGGCTCTGTCATATGAAATGTGTCAAACATTTGCTTGTTCTAACTTGTTGAGTATATTTGCTGCTTTTCCAAATACATAATAATAATAATAATAATAATAATAATAATAATAATAATAATAATAATTCATATACTCCTATAAGACCTTTCAAGATTAGTTAGCAGAAATGTGACCTAGAAGTTGTCTTCTAAAGCAGAGATGAACTAAGATGCCGTCTTCAGCCAGACCACTGAGTCACAGCACTGACCTTAATCCAGCTGCATTGTTCTCTCAGTATAATCAAAGGGACACTGATTACAGGGATGGAGACCTGTGGTCTTTCCCTGCTTTGTCCACTCAGGTCGTTTTGTTTGTCACTGGTCACATTGTCATTTATTATCACTATCATTATGCTTTTCCTGCTCCACACAGTCAGCAGCAGCAGCACCAAGAATCCAAAGCAGTTTTTTATGTTTGTTGCAGGCTGGTACGGGAGGTGACTGGGGTCAACGTCAACATGCGAGTGGGCATCCACAGTGGCAGGGTGCACTGCGGGGTGCTGGGACTCAGGAAGTGGCAGTTTGACGTCTGGTCCAATGATGTCACGTTAGCCAATCAGATGGAGGCCGGGGGCAAAGCTGGGTGTGTCTCTCCGCTTCAAGCCAGTCTGTTGTAGGCTTGCAGATTTGAATATACAGTATGTGAATAATGAGCATGAGTGTGTGTGCTGTTACCATTTCAGACGTATCCACATCACTAAGGCCACTCTGAATTACCTAAACGGGGACTACGACGTGGAGCCGGGAGCAGGGGGCGAGAGAAACGCCTACCTTAAGAAGCACAGCATAGAAACGTACCTCATTGTGGGCTGCAGTCAGAAAAGGGTACAGTCCTCGCACATAAAATAAAGCACCATATCCACACGTGGGTGGAACTGTTTTATGTATTCTAATTAGTTGAATCAGCCACAGGGGGGCAAAAAAAACCCTGAAGCTTATAGAATCAATGGTGGTCAGTGTGTTAGCGGTTCTTACACATTATGTCCAACTGATGAATGTAAGTACGACACTCTCCCTGTATTTCTCTGCTGGTCTGTACTGACCCCTGAGAAAACCAATCAGCTTCAGTCTGCAGCTCAGTGCTGGGTTTGTAGGTTTAACTGGGTTTTTTGCGGGTTGGTCGAGACATAACTTTCCAGTATTTATGCTATAAAACCTGACTGATTTAACATTGTGCTTCCCCCCCCCCCCCCCCGTTCAAATCAAAATAATGTAATGTGATGGTGCTTTCTGTATCTTTTTCAATGAGCACAAACACCAAAGCAAAATGTAAAGAAAGGATGCACGAAAACGAGCAAAAACTATAGCGCCTGCAGCACAGCCAGGGTCTTAATTTAGCCATTAACTAGACATTAGTGTAATCTGAAGCCGAGGCCTGCTGGTTTGTGTGTTAAAGCTTCGACAAAACACAATGCAACTATTCAGAAATCCCCTGTAAGCAGCGATGTGGGGGTGTTTCATTATTCCGAAGCTAAGAACATGACATTTTTGAATCATCCCCAAACTGAAGGGCTCTATCTGATGGAGCTGTCTTTTCATTTACACACAGCCGCATCATCCGTATCGTGGTTTATCAACTGAGATTCTGTTCCATGTGAATAATTTTTTGGAGGGGAATGACTCGGTTTCTCCTTCGCTGCATGAGTGGCTGTTTGTTAATGACTGTACTACTTTTATCAGCTGTCTCTCTCCTCTGGCAGTATCACAAGCTGGGACTATATATAGCATGTCATGTGAAGTGATATCTCCCTCTCGTTCTGCTGCTCCTGCTGTGAGAACGATTGTACGCTCGAATTATTTTTGGTACTTTTTTTTATATATTTATTTTTGAAAACTACACCCTGGAGCCAATGTGCAGTTTTTTTTTTTTTGTTTTTTTTTTTTATCAGATCTGGAAAAAAAAACAACAACTTTCCAACATGACAAAGGGGGGAAAAAAAGGCAGAAACTGATTGTTTTAGCAGAGCGTAAAAAAACATACAGTATCACAAATGCAGATGCTGTTATTTACCAGTTCTTGCAGTAGACTGATGGATAAATGTTGAGCATCGGTATCTACAGAGGGAGATGTGTTATTGTGCATCACATATACTGGATAACCAGGTAACTGATGGCAACTTTAAAAGGAGGTTGTCTGCTTTTAGTTATCAAGTGTGGACCATTGCGTTGCAGTTTACTTGCGGTACAACGCCATCACCTGTCTAAAGCGTGAAGATCAGGGTGAAATCAGCTCACAACCTGACTTTGGGACTTTTTATAAATTGTGCCTCCATTTTGCACTTTGTTTAGTGATCAGTCACCTTCATTAATAAGATTTATTTTCTTCTAACCTTCTGCATGTGCCTTTACAAATCAGTCAGCCTCTGTATGAAGCTACTGTATCATACAGCTCTGCAATTTGTTAATGGTGAGATCAATTAAAAGTCTGTTAATCCAACTTTAGCTCCGTTAAAGCTTTAATCTTATTCCATCAGAGTGAAGTAGAAACTAATAATTGTTTACTTAGAAACATTGGATAATGTTGGTGTCTTCCATCTAATAAAGACAGAATGAATCTTTTCTAATGTGTCTACTACCAGGTGGTCTTAATGTTGTAGTGCTTCAAAAGGTGTAGGAAATGGGAGTAAATGTATTTTCCACACAATTAAAGTAAATGATCATAGTTTATTAGAGGTAAGACTTTAGTTGAGCTTTGTGCCTCATTGTCCGTCTGTAAATAACGTTTCTTTAACTTGTTTTTGCTACTTTCTCAATATGTAATGAATTTGTAATGACTCTCATTTCTCTATTTATCTGTCACAGAAAGAGGAAAAAGAAATGATAGCCAAAATTAACAAACAGAGGACCAATTCTGTCACCCACAACAGTGGCCACTGGACCGACCGGCCCTTCTACAACCATCTGAGCGGAAACCAGGTCTCCAAAGAGATGAAGAGGATGGTGAGGAACATTTAATGAGGTTTAGTCCCTGTTATATTAACCGTCTGCTTTGTGGTGCTGCTTTTATGCTGGTCAGTGTTATTAGAGTGCGACAGCCAGGCGACTTCTTCCCATCCCAATGAAGCCAACACACTCTTAATACCCACAATCCTTTGATCTGCAGTCCTCAGGACCCGCAGCGATGATCCTTCACGGGCACGAAGAGGCTCTCAGGAGCACTCAGAGAGAAAACCCCAACATGTAGGCGGCTGTGAAGACCACAGCAAATTGTCATTTCACTGCTGCCAGCTGGGCAGCAAAAACTCCCATCCTCCAAATTTAAATTCATCCCGGGCTGCATTGCAGGAAATGCTCAAAGCGCCGTAGCAAGGCGATGTGACCGTATCAGAGATGAATTTTTATTTACGTACTGTGACTCTCCCTGCTGAGCCCTGCAAACAGTGACTCACTCCGTGAATAGATGCACCCACACCTGTAACACACACACACACAGTTTTTTGTTTATATCCATATCATCAGTCCACCCACCTCTCAGTGCATCTATTATAGATTTGAAGACGGCTCTTTATGCGCAGCTCTAAGTTTTACACTGCTGTTCAACACCTCCGTACTAAAGAAATCAAAGTACAAGTAAATGGAAACTACCAAACCAGGATGAGTTTCCCCATCATGGGGAGTACTGCTCACCCTGCGAAAAACTGGTTTCTATGGCATCATCAGAGATGTCTCAGCTTGGGCTCGCAGACTCCATATTTATAACAGAAAGCCTGTTTTACAGCGTGAGGTCACAGAGTTTCAAAGACGTGGGCGTTTACCAGAGAGCAATAATCCTGTTAAACTGCAGTATGGGAAGTAGAGAATCCAGTCAACAGCTTGGAGACTAAAAATCAGGACCTCTCATTGTTTTACCTGCACAATTTCCTTAAACAAAATTTCCTTTCTCACAATTCCCATAACTAATAATAATAATGGGGGTGCTCTACTAAATACCAAGTAAATATCGTTGGTGTCAAAAATGTTGTGAGAACATTTGTGTGAGCACTTGTAAGTATAACTGGTTGTGAGAATTTGTGTGTGTACATCACAGACATCAGATGAGATGAACACACCGACGCATTTAGATAACCTGCATACAGCAGAAAGGCCTGTTGAAGCCACACATGAGTGTAGTCTGCACACTAACACAATACAAACAACACAGAAATAACACATTTCCATTTTTCCACACCAGTTGTTTTGATTTCAGTTTAGAACATGCAACTAGTGGCTTGTTGGGATCAGCAGCCAGTTAGACTGGGGAAAAAACAGCGACACCTACTGACATTCAGGTCACATTTACATAGAACGCAGCAATGTCAAATGGATCTTTTTGACAATACAAGCAGAACCACCATAAGTTCAGTAACCATAGTTAAAGGTCAGTCTAATGAAAATCTCTAGCACTGAATAACTGGTCGTGGCATCTTCATGTTGGCAGCTGTAGTTTTTGTGGGGTTTTTTTGCGTGATATCAGATGAGGTGTGGCCCCGAAGCATCAGTGTGTTTGTCACGGCCCGACTCACAGAACCCTTTTAAAGTTTATAGAAACATTAGCACTTTTGACATCGACTTCATTTGTCACAGCTTCAGCCTTTTTTCATCCCGAGCCTCCTATTTTACCCCTGCGAATCACGGTCTTCTATGAATCACCCTCTCTATCTCTGCGCTGCTGATTAATCACCTGGCAAGCTACGAAGATAAAGCGAGTTGGAGACGCAGTGTGGTAGAGAGCGAGGAAGCAAAGACGCATAAAGGGCACGAGAGAGACCTCTTTTTACAAATGGCAGAGACGGATCCACAAATCGAACGTATATTCTCATTTAGTCTGTGGGACTGTGAATGACTTCTTACAGTAGGATTTGGCTCATATTTGCTTTTCTACAGTTTGTTCACATTCTGTTGTTATCAACATTAGATGAACTAGGGGAACAAGCAGGGCTGCCAACATTTTAGTTGTTTGTCTCCATGTGGGGATTTCTCAGGTAATGGTCTTTGCTCAGGGAGGCCAGCTGTGCTCCTTCAGTGTTGATGGTAATGTGTTTGTCCACAAGAGGGCGCTAGAGACACACAGGAGTTGATGCGATGTGGACACAGAAACTAGACACTGGGCTGAGGTGCATATGACAGCTGCACGCTGAGGCTGCAGGGACATTGTATTAAAATACAGAAGATCAGTAAAGTTATTTGAAAAATATTCGAGTCCTTTGGGACACCATCACATTCATAAGTTATTGCGCTGTAATATTTTGGATAATGTCGGTGCAGAAGAAGTCAGAGCGAGTCCGCTATGGCAGGTAGCTTTAGAGTGAGGTCCAGCTGCAGTTTTGTAACTGAGAGCAACGGCAAACTTCTGAATCAACTACAAAGTGTCACAGAGGGTCCATTGTCCTGCAATCTGTCCATGGATGTGTGTGTGTTTTTAGTGTGTGTGCCATACACAATACAAAATCTATTTCACGCCGTTTGCCTTTGTTATTTATTTGCTTCAGGTATTTCTGTCAGCCAGTTAGTTCTTTGGGCTGATGTTATGAGGAGAAATGTTCTACTTAAGATGATAATGCCGGTATTGATTGTGATAATAACTAAATAGAATAAGCAGGTTTATGATTGATGGGATGGAGCTTCTTGAAAGAGTTTTTAATTTTACAATATTGATATCTAAGCAATATCAACATAATGAGCAACGTTCAGCAGGAACAGAAGTAACAGTTTGTTAAGACTCTAAAAGGGGCTTTATACCTCAAATGAATTTGTCATTTACAAACAGTAAGTGGAGAAGTTTAAGCTAGATGTTATAATTTTCCACTAATATTTTGTTTTGCCTTTTCTGTTTTTCAGGGCTTTGAAGACCCCAAAGACAAGTGAGTAGAGACCTCTCATCCTGAAACTTTCTTGTGTCTTAAAACAGACAGGGTGAAAAAAAAAAAAGACTTACTACTTTGCAGTCTGTAATAAGCATAAACCCTGGATGCTACTGCGTCATAATTCAAACTCAAAATCAATCTTAACTCATGTTGCACTGGAGGAATATTTAGGCTGTGCCGTGCATGATCACACCTCCCTTGTCGCTGCTTATAGCTGACACAAACACTAGAGCAGTTTGTTGACGAGCACAAACAAAGCACAGATGGTGACGAGCAGCGTTCACCTGGATATCGAGCACCGGGAGGACGCTGCAAGGCCTGTACTGCATGTTGAGTTCTACTTTTCAACACGTTTCACGTTGACACAAGGCCAACAAAAACATGCTTTATGTTCTGCTTATCTGCGTACGTTAGGCCTCTGAGACGCTGGCTCTGCAGGGCGTGTAGAGTGTTGCACCACCCTCACTTTTTACAACACAGCACTGTAAAGTTGGTTGCGATCTACTGTCTTTCTCAGGTTAAGCTGGAAAAAGCTGATGCCACTGCAATACTGAAATACTAAATTATCCATGTGGCAAACCACATAGTCCTGATGAAGCTAAATAACCATCGTCAGCTTGTTTTTAAATGTTCAGAAATGGTAACGTAATATACGTAGAGTGCATATACACTCACTGGCCACTTTATTAGGCACGTCTGTCCACCCTAATTCACTCCAACAGTGCAGCTCTGCCATGAATTCTACTTTATAATGTTATAATTTTCCTCAGTATTAAGTTGAAACTGTTAAAAAGGGATCATTGGAGTTTATTATTAAGGTCATAGTGGGTAGTGGAGTCACACTGGTGCATTATAAGGAGAGTTTCTTCTAAAGTTTTGGCCCCCTGATTTGGAATGAATGAAAGTTTCAACTTAAAAACTGAGAAATTCTAACATTTTAAATGTAGAAATTCTGGCAGAGCTGCTGTATTGGACATTAGTGTATGTTCGCCTTTAACTGTGAACTTCAGTAGTTCATTGTTTGGTTTTAACCTGAGATCCCTTTACTGATGCTGCATCTGTGCCATGTGTTGATGGATTCAAAAACGTAGCACCGTTTGGGCCAATGTGCAGTTTGGCCTCTTGATGCTTTGCTATTTAAGTGGCCTCGTCCTCCCTGTCGAGGAGCTGTGTTTAGAATTGGGTTAAAGTACTTTCAGTCCCTTTTCCGAACACTTGGGTTTCTTCTGTCCAAATGCAAAGACGATATTGTCATTCTTCTGTCGGACAGAGACATCCATTAGGAGGTGCAGTGAAAGCTGCCTGAGCCAGAATATAAGAAAAAGACAGAGGAGGGAATGTTTCACCCAAAGGATCGCAGTGATCAAAGAGCTGCAGTCATTTACACAGAAGCAACCCTCCTGCTCTGTGTCTGTGGGTTTGTTCTCCCCATGCTGACAACTGACAGCCTTTGGCACTGAATCACAGCAGGTCCACGCTTGGTTTCTGTATCTACGAGAAAGCATCAGTAGACACCATAGCAACATTTAGATTGGACATCTCTCCCTCTCTGTGTCTCCAACCAGCTTCGCACTGTGAACGTTAATCACAGCCTCAGACGGACAATTTAGGAAAGAAAAATCATCTTAAATTACTTCCTCTTAAATTACCAATATTATCCTCCGTCGCCAAAACTTTAGACTGTTGCTCTCTGTATCTTGGAGCTTCAGATTCCAACCATCTGGCCAGGGATCTTCGTTACATTGGTCACTTCTCCACATTGTTTGCTAAAGGCTTACAGCTTTAAGAAAGTATCGACATCCCTCTGCAGCAAGGCCTCTATTGTAGATCATGCTCATCATTATGTTTTGGTTTCCAAATCATTTCCTTTTTCTCCTCATTTGTTTACCTAAAAGATTATTTTCCACAAACTGTGACCAGTGTATAAAACCTACAAGTGGATGAGTTTTTACTGAAGTGGCCAATGTACAACAAACCATCCTTCATATGGACCCGGATCTTCAATGACGCACTTCAGTTTACCGCTGGTGATCATGTAAAATGTCATTTCATCTCATCTTGTTTTATTCAGGCATTTCATTTTCAGAAACACGCAGGAAAACTTAAATCCAGAGGACGAAGTGGACGAGTTCCTGGGCCGTGCAATTGACGCACGCAGCATCGACCGTCTGCGATCTGAACATGTCAAGAAGTTCCTGCTCACCTTCAGAGAGCCTGACCTGGAGAAAAAGGTTAAAGACACACACACACACACACACACACACACACACACACACACACAGACACACACACAGCCAACATAGCAGCAAATAATTGGCCATGACAAGCAATCTTTCCTGTGCAAAAAGCTCAGTCCTGCTCTGCTCTTTTTCTGTCCCTTGAGGAAGTCAGTCAAAGCTCAGTCCAACTGAGAAAAGGTGCAACTGGGGTTTAAAAAGGGAGCAGACGGCCGCTAAAGGAAAGAGGATGTAAACTGCTTCAGACAGTGAAGGACGAGCTGAGGAGGAAAAAATAAGGCCAAACAGCCCAATCTTGTTTTCAAAGTTCAGTCACTTTCTTCCCGTCATGGTAAAAGTAAAGACTGAGAGCAGATCAAAGTGAGACTCCAGTTCAGTGTTTGTGAGATCATCTGTGGCTCAGCCTTTAGGACCTGAACGTATGCACAAATGCTCAAGTTGCTTCTCAATGCTGCGAAAAACCTTTGCGAGTTGTTGTGAAGCGCAAAGTCTTCATTTTCGTGATTTTTGTCATGTAGACTATGTCAACTACAACCACATGTTGTGTGAAAGCACTGATTCCAAAACACAAGGTTTTTCCCCCTGAAATGAAGTCAGATCTTTTACTTGAACCTTTGGCTAATTTTGCCCTCATTAATATTCCTTGCATCCATGTTTTTGATAATAGCAGAAGTCGTCATGTTTGCAGTGGAGAACAGCCCCTTGGTGCAGCGTTGGGAGTCGTCTTTATCGAACGCTGAGTGGACGCATGCATTTTGAAAGAGGGTTGTTGATTTGCTCCACTAGAGACAAGTTTTTTAAAGTGCTTAATTTTGTGTTGCTGAGCCGCTCATTAGTCAGCTGTCATATATAATTACCCTGTTATGTCTGTGCTTGGTTCTTTTGCCTGTGAATCAAATGGAATATATTTGTCCATGCACAGCACGTGTAAAACAAAACATTTCCTTATGTGTATCGATGGTTTATGATCTTTCCCATATTTTGTCTTCATTAGACACATTTGAACCTTGAACTTCACAAGAAAAGGAAAAGTATTTGCAGTAAAATATTGGATGAGTTTTCGAGCACTATTGCTTTCACACAAACAACGCTGGTACCTCGAAACAAATTGAATGTAAAAAAACAAAGCAAAAAAAAATGTTTTTAATCTTTTACTGAGACACGAAATATTTGGGGGCGGCTGTAGCTTAGTTGGTAAGGCAGTCGCCCACGGACCACAGGGACAGTTGTTCGATCCCTGGTCCCGGAAGTGTCTCTGGGCATGACACTGAACCTTCCCCTCCCCAGCTGTGCAGTGCTGGTCCAAGCCCGGTAGAAATAGGGGAGGGTTGCATCAGGAAGGGCATCCAGTGTAAAAACGGTGCCAAATCCACATGCAGACAATGATCCCCTGTGGCGACTCTGAACTCACGGGATAAAGCCGAAAGGACAAAAAAAATGATATAAATTTAGATGGAACATTAAACAGAGTGAGTTGTGTTGCAGTGCTGTTTGACTCGCCTCTTCTTCTCTCCTGCAGTACTCCAAACAGGTCGACTCCAGGTTCGGGGCGTATGTGGTGTGTGCCTCCCTCGTCTTTCTCTTCATCTGCTTCATCCAGATGGTTATTGTGCCACCGTGAGTTAACACTTAAAAAAAAACAACCTTTCATCCACTTCTTTTGATTAAAACGCAGTTTGCTTCATCACAGACACTTTTGTCACTGCTGTCATTCCAACAGCAGGCATAGCAAAGGCAGACTCATCCCAAATAATGTACACTGTCAATGGCAGTAGCTGGATGTCTGTGTTAAAATGCACATGCAACATGAACCGTATATTAATGAGACATAAATTAACACAAATTATAATTATATGTACATTTTGTCTGATCACATTTCCACCTAAAGGAAAGAGAAACTTACAAGAAGGACTCATAGAGAATCACTGTGAAAAGTTTTCCCCTCATCTAATCAACAATAATAGATCCAACGGTCATTTCTCAAAAATGAAACTGCATTTTATAAATAATCCATCAAATTGCGCCTAACAAAAAAAGAGCTCCATCAACGTAATATTAGTTTTCTGGGATTTTATTTTAAAAACGAATAACATTTTCTTTTTTTTCTTCTTTTTTTTTTAAGATGTCAGCTGTGACCAGACTTTCATAAGGTCTGCCTTTAATCGGTGCAGCCTCCCAAATCCTGCTCGTTGCTTTAGGCAGCAGCACAGCTTTATTTATTTATTTATTTAGGTGTAGAAGGAAAATGAAGGAGTCATTTTTCAAAAAGCTGAATAGAGCAGTAATAAAGTAGATGATCAACTCATAATCAGTGTAACTGCGTATAAGCAGCGGGCAAATTGAAAAAGCTGTGGCACATTTGTCTTGAGGGGATCCGTCCTCTGTCCTGCCCATCCCTCAGTATTGATCTGCTTTATCCTGTCTCTTTATTAACCTTTCTCCTCCATCCTTTCATCGCTCCACACGCCCTCGTCGTTTGTTCCTGTCTTTACCTCTCAGTCCTTCAGGCAATCTGTCGCATGCCACCTCCTCACTGCCTCCTTTCTGTTTTTAATCCGTCTTCCACAATCATTTCCACCATCTTTAAACTCGTCTCTCCACTGCTTCCCTCCTGCTAAACTTTCCTCCAAAACACAAACACGTATAATGTTTGTGTCTCTTATAGACACAATGTCACTGACAGTAAAGACAAGCAGGTGATGCTGTTTACGGTGTTGCCTCCTCAGACAGTTTGCCATAAAACGTACCCAGAAATATTCCGTACCATACGTAATGACACTCTATGTCTTTGTTGTCTGCAGCTCGAGTCTGATGATTGGCTTCTTCATCACCTGTCTCATTATCCTGACGGTTGTCATGTTCGTCTCCGCTGTCTACTGCTGTTTTGGGGTGAGTTCTCCCTGCTTGGGATGAATGACGATGCCAAGTAAAGTCGCCAGCTTGTGCACATCTAAAACATTTTTTGCTGAGTGCTTAGACTATAGTAGTTCGTACAAGGACGCATCTTTGTAGAATACTTATCTCAAATGTCATCAAGTACAGCGAGGGACTTTTTCTGTGTCTTACAAATTCATCAGTAACAGTCTGTTAAAACTTTCATCAGGCTGTGGGTTTGATGCTGTGCTAATCTTGAAATTTAAACATATTCTGTTCTTGACCTTACTGCGTGTCTTGCAGATAAGAGTTTCAAAGCAAATTCCTTCAAGCAAAGTACAGACTTTAACATGGGAAACACTCTATAGACTATGATTGTGATTGAAGTTCATATTATAGAACTGTGAGGTTTTTGTTCATAACAGTTTAAAGCCACTGGATGCACATGAACCACAAACAGATGGAAAATGAGAAGCGGCTGAAAGTCCAAAAGTAGACCCAACATGACCGACTGGATCAAGGGACTATTCAAGACAAACGTGTTTTTTTTTTTTTTTTTTTTTTTGTTTTTTTAGTTTAGTATTTTTTGGTTTCCGTCTTCTGATCAGATGGTAAATAAGGTGGCGACTAACGAAAACCATGAAACTGACCTGCGGACCCACAGTTTAGGGGATGCAAATAATCCACAACTCATCAGTTTTTCTCCTGCTCCTCTGCTCCCAGCTGTTCCCAGTCCCCCTGCAGACACTTTCTAAGAGGATAGTCCAGTCCAGACTGAACAGCACCCTGGTGGGGGTCTTCACCATCCTCATTGTCTTTCTTTCTGCTTTCATCAATATTGTAAGTTATCACCGACAGCCCCAGAACAACTTTGTTTATTGTTTCCTGATTTGCCTGACTCTCCTCTGAACCTCTGAACAGTTCACGTGTCGCAGCCACGATCTGCGGAGCTGCATCGAAGCAGAGCTCAACATCAGCTGGGACAGTGTTACTGCCTGCCACGCCCACCTCCTAAACTACAGCCTGGACACACAGCAGATTCCCTGTGGAGACGACACTCTCATTTGCAGCTTTCCGGAGGTACAGCTGGGCCTGTGCAGCATTAAGGAGATTTATTTGCATTCAGCACCATTCTGGGCCTTGTTTAAAAGCAACAGATTATCATTTATAATGTAGAGTGTTATGTGCTTTGTTGATTTACAGGTGGCAAACTTTGTAAGTAAGAAAACAACTGGAGCAGAATAAAAAATTTTGCTGCACCTGGTTTAAATGAGGATTTACAAACTTGTCTGAAGCAGTAAAACCAATTAATTGTAATAATATCTGCAGAACTGCAGCACAAACACGATTAATTCCATTGTCTGTTCCATTAACTTTAGTGCTGCTGCAAGTCTGGGACGTGCCAGCAGAACAAAACAAGAACTTAGTATCGCGTTAGATTACAGCCCTTTAGTTACAGTTACATCTTCTTACCCTGTTATTCTCCAAAGCTTGTGTATTGTTATCCAGTAACAACAAATATTCACAGGTACAGTGGAGGTACACTGTTGTACTAAGAAGTACACAGTAAGTTCACTGTACCTACCCTGTAAGTTGCAGGCTGTAATCTAAAGCAAGAACTGTCACCTACGTTACTTCTAATCATAGATGTAGCTCAGATCAACTCGCAGGTTATCGTGTCCTTTTCTGCATATTCCTCCAGTGAAGCAGCAAAGTACTTCGGCATTTAGAACATTTGTCAAGAAACAGTATGGGTCTCACTGCTTTTAGGACAATGTCCAATTACCAAAATGCTTAGTTACAGTGACGCAAGTGTAGTTTTATATCTTAGGATTTGAAAGTGATTGTTCTGTCAAGTGAGACCATTTTTCACGACAGCTGATCAAATGGGAACGTTCTGTGTGCACAGCATTGTCTGAATTACCAGTTAAGTGGTCTGTTTTGTGTAATACCTCAGGACGTGACTCGCTCAGACAGTGCTGCCTGCCACAGAATATAAACCTTCACATCCAAACATAAAAGCAAATGTACCTTTCTGCATTTTCTTCCCGCAGTACTTCTCATCCTGCGTGCTGCTGAGCCTGCTGGCCTGCTCGGTCTTCCTGCAAGTCAGCAGCATCGGTAAACTCTTCCTCATGCTCTTCATCGAGCTCCTCTACCTTCTGATCATGGAGGTGCCGAAAGTGAACCTCTTTGACAACCAGGACCTGCTGGTCATGGCCAATGCCATCAACGCTGCGTGAGTAATTTCATCACTGCTCTGTGTGTGTGTGTTTGGACTGTGTGCAGATGCTCTAACAGCTGACTAATTGTCCTCTGCTCCTCCCCTCACAGCGAGCCCATGAACGGAACAAGGTGAGCCTGATGGACACTTCTATTGCTGAGGAGACCCAAAGCATCACCGAGCAATCTGTTTAAGCAAACTGCACCATTGTCACTGTGCTGGCACAAATCTAACTAGAATGACCAGCTGGCAACAGATGCTAATGCTATTGAACTACAATGTAGAGGGCAGCTTTAGCCCGTTATAATGCACCATGCAGAGTAACTTGATGTAACGCCTGTAGCTTAGATGGGAACTAATTGATTGAATTTGTGTTCATGGTAGAACACTGAAAATGTGTGTATGTGTCTCTCTGTGTGCTCACCTCCAGCTGTGTGGTGGACTCCAAAGTTCCTCTGAAGATCATGACCCCGGTGGTCATCACCGTCTTCGTTCTCGCCCTCTACCTACACGCCCAGCAGGTGGAGTCTACGGCCAGGCTCGACTTCCTCTGGAAGCTGCAGGTTGGTTTGTGTGGGTGTGTGTACTACACATGTTGTGGGGACGAAAAGAATCATAAAATATTAGGGCTTCGTTTAAGTTAGATCAATGAATGTAAAGATCCCCCAGTGCTTTGGCAGCAGCTTGTAGGGTGTCCTAATGTTCTGCCTCCTTTCTCGGCCCTTTTGTGTTTTTCTGCCTGCTCTCCAGCGAGAGCCATGGCCAGAGGCACGTTTTCGTTTCCATACGTACAGTATGGCCCGTTCTTCAGAGCACAGTGTCTCAGAAAAGTCTAAATTGGCACAAACGTCAACTTAGATTTTTCCCACTGCTTTCTGCCAACGAACAGCATGGGGTTGTCTCTCCACCACACAGCAAAGTTTTCACTTTCCTCGGTTTTTATCAGGCCTATCTGAGACTTTGCCCTTATCAGACTGAAACATTTCTTCTCATAGCACTTTCCTTTAATGTTGAAGGATATTGTCAATGCAATATCGGAGTAATGCCTGGAGGGAATTTCATTACATCTGGCACAAAGGGTCCACTTGGACCAATAGATGAACTCATTAGAAATTAATTTCAACTTGTTGGTAAAGGCCTAAAACCGCGAGCCGGCAATTCTACTTTCTACAGTTATTTTCCATTACTCTGTCTTTCTGAAAAGCCAAAATATCCATATTCCTATATTCTTAGATAAATCATTATTTATAACTGTATGGTAAAATATAAGTGGAATATCTAATTATATTAATAGAGATAAAACTGACCTAAAATTGACCTGTTGCATATATTTATCTAATAATAGAGATTCGCTGTAGGTTTAAAAGGTGTCTGCAGTGTATTTTGCTCTTACATGGAGGACGGCAGCTGTAACATCGTGAGTCCAAGAAACAAGTTGAATTATGTGCATTATGTCACAGGATTGGCCTCATAAATTACTGTGGACATTTCTACTCATTTCATCTGAGTCCGAGTCTCATCGAAGACTCCACTCATCAATCCAAATGGGCCACTACTGTTCCCCTCAGACCAAGCTGAAAATGTTTTTAGAGCCACAGCGACTGAGCGTCTGATTCTCAAATGAGCAGCGAAGCATTCAAGGATGCTCAAGTGTTTTTTGACGTCTCATGGAGGCCCTGAGGCAGTGCTATGCTGCCAGTGGTTGGTAATGCAGCCAAAGCAGTAAACAAGTTTTCCTTTAAAAAGATTTAGGCTGTTTAATGAGTCATTATTTTTCAGCACGCTGCTGTCCCAGAAGGTTAGTATAAAATAAAAAGACAAGGAGCCACAGTAGCAGCTCTGTGAGGCTCTAATGCTCTTTGCATGAGAAGACATAAGGTATGAATTAGGAAGAAGATTGGTTTAAAGGTGGAGTCGGCGTAAACACAAACACTGGCTGAGGTTTTCGAGACACTTCCCTGCAAAAATCCAAAAGAAGAATTTTTCTTAAAGATGAAAGTGATTGATTTACTCTCTAAATTAACCTTGAATTCTCCACTAGGCCACAGAGGAGAAGGAGGAGATGGAGGAATTACAAGCCTACAACCGTCGTCTGCTCCACAACATCTTACCCAAAGATGTGGCCGCCCACTTCCTGCAGCGCGAGCGACGAAACGATGAGCTCTACTACCAGTCGTGTGAGTGCGTCGCAGTCATGTTCGCCTCCATCAGCAACTTCTCCGAGTTCTACGTGGAGCTGGAGGCCAACAACGAAGGAGTGGAGTGTCTGCGGCTGCTCAACGAGATCATTGCTGACTTTGATGAGGTGAGATGGGAACAGAGCCGTCTGGCTTATTGTGTGGACCTTTAGAAGACTGTTACTTCCCAGAAAAATGTCAGAAATATCGACCAAAACGTGGCCTTTAGAATTAAAACAAATACGCAGCTAATAAAAACACAAAGGAAGGTTCAAAAAACCAAAACATTACATCTCATGAACCTGAATCATAACCCGACTTTCTCTCGCCCCCATTAGATTATCAGTGAGGATCAGTTCCGTCAGCTGGAGAAGATCAAGACGATCGGTTCCACCTACATGGCAGCGTCCGGCCTCAACGACTCCACGTATGACAAGGCCGGGCGCACGCACATCCGCGCTCTGGCCGACTACGCCATGAGACTCATGGACCAGATGAAGTACATCAACGAACACTCGTTTAACAACTTCAAGATGAAAATAGGTGAGTTGTAGAATAAACAGACGCCCACTAATAAAATGAGGGAATCTATACTTTTACCAACACTGTTGTTGATGACTGAAAGACAATTAACTCAAATGTTACCGACATTAGCAAAAGGACGCTTTTGAGTATATCTCCAGTATTTTAGGGTAGAAATGTATTATGCACGTCATCTACTATCTTGTGTCAAAGAACTATAAACTTATGCACAAATTATGTGATGATGCTTTTGTAAGAATTTATGTCATTTATTTGAAAATAAATAGAACCATTCGTTGATTATGGGTTTTTTTTGTTTGTTTTTTTGGGTGGAACACTAGTAGAACACTTCTACATTTTTCCTTTCTCAGGTCTTAACATCGGCCCAGTGGTTGCCGGGGTGATCGGGGCCAGGAAGCCTCAGTACGACATCTGGGGGAACACAGTGAACGTAGCGAGTCGCATGGACAGCACAGGTGTACCAGAGAGGATCCAGGTGACACATAACTGCCAAAATATCTTACTAAAACATCACTTGAAAGAATAATATAATAAAATAATGTATAATAATAATTATGGCTATGATAAATATAAAAGATAACTATACAATGGCAATTAGTGAGAATAAAACAACATTCACTGAATGCTGATTCCTCCCATTCCCTCTGCAGATGGTATTGTTGGAAGTCCACTTGTTTAAATACAATTTGAACAATCTCAGTAAAGAAAAATATGACTGAATGTTGAGACTAAATTAGCTCATTAAAATTTTTAATGCAAGTTTCAGTCGGGGTCAGGACAGTTGCACGTCCATTTTACCATTTTGGAGCCATTTTGGAATTAAAAAGAGGAAAAGCCATTAACAAAGCTTTCACATGACAGACTAAATGTAATAATTAGTCTGACTAATAAGAGGTGGTTGCTGTGACCAAGTGAAGATAAAAACATCTGGCAGCTTTTATATTTCAGTAAATTGACAAAAAAGTCAATTGTGGTGTTTTTTTCTATTTTTCCTGGGGTGCTAATAAAAGCTTTTATTATCGTAGATAAAAAACAAAAAGTGATCTGCCGCACACTGAAATGTTATTTAAATTCTGTAGAATCTCTGAATTTGTGATCGTTTTACCTGTTGATCTGTGCTGACTGTGAGTCGAACGGCGTTCAAAAACCTAAAACAGAGTGAATATGATTTAAAAACCAATTTGTCTGCTCACTCTTCCCAACTTCTTCTTCCCTCAGGTGACCACAGACCTGTACCAGGTCCTGAGCTCCTACAACTACACCCTGGAGTACAGAGGTGTGGTCACAGTCAAGGGCAAAGGAGAGATGATGACTTATTTCCTCACCGGTGGACCCTCGAGCAGTTAACCTACGCTGAGTGACTCATAGACACGTGGGGGTTAGAGCCTTAAGTTGGACCTAGCAAGCAGCCACATGGACCTCTAATGGCGTAAGGTGAACTGAGACCAACTGGTGCGTCTCTGCTTGCAGTCCCAAACCTTTTATTTAACCTACTGAGGTCACAACGTGGAGGGAGGAGGAAATTCCCCCCCCCAAAGCTCAGCCTGCAAAGGAGAGCGATAGCGCAGAGAAGCCAAATCTGACGCCGAGACCAAAGAGGTCCGGTCAGAGTTTGAAGACAGATTTCTCCAGCTTCGTGAGTTTTCTAGGTCCTAAATAAAAAGTATTCTCAGAGCAACTTTTATTTTTCTCAATCTGCCATGTTTCCTGAGGGGTTTGGACAAGAAGACAAACTGTCATTTTCTCTCTTTCTCCTACTGCAGTGTATACACACACGTAAAACACAGACAGTTTTGTGTGTGTGTGTGTGTGTGTGTGTATATATATATATATATATATATATATATATACAAACATATAAATATGATTTTATGTAATGTGTGTAAAACACTTTGTCTGTGTTGTTGTGATACAGGTACAAATCTCTCAAGTATGAACACTCAACCAGCACCACAGCACTACCTGTCTATGTAATCAACAAAGTAATAGAGAAGTTGCAGTAAGTTAAGTTAAGATTGAGCCCTACGGGTGAGGAGGCCCTCAGAGCCCTTCAGAGCCCCTCAGAGGCCCTCAGAGCCCCTCAGAGGTGGTCTGGACTGTTCTCAGTAAGGTGAGAGGGAAAACCACTTAGTGTTTACAGAGAGTTTCCTGTCAAACGTATAAAATCACAAGCTTTGCAGTATCAACAGCATATACATATATAAAGCCTTCAATGCTAAGAGGATGTCAATGAAGAGCTTTTTCTAATCTTCGACATTTTGTATTTTGACCTCTGAACACCAAACCCTATCAGATATTTTAAGAATCTATATTTTGTACATTAATATATAAGAAAGCGCTCTATAAACACCAGATGTACATACTCTTCCCATTCATGTTGGGATATCAGAATTTCTCACTGCTGTTTTCCTGGTTGTAATGTTGCACCACAGCTTCATCGGATCAACGCACCTAAATGCCTGTTTTTCGTGCTCTTTCAAACGGACGGACTGTCCTTGGTCCTGCAGGAAGTCGACCTTTGCCGATTAGATGGCGTACAGTATCTGATGATTCCTCTTCACTGGCGTCTTTGAATTTCGTTACGAGCAGGAAGCATCACTGATCAGTGAGCGAGCGCGGGCTCTGAATGCATCAGTCTCGGTGCTCAAAAGCCATTTTGCACTGCAGTGCTTGCAGCCGTCTGCCCCTTTCTGCACCGACCCACACACCTCTCTCGCTTAATCAATCAGATGGTACGACCCAATGAATGTCCAATGATCTCCGATGAGGCCTTTATTATGAACTCTACTCTAACCAAGATGATGCTCATCCTGCGGACTAGGAAAGACCAACCCATGTGGAAACGAATGTGCCCGTTTGTCTGCTTTTTTTTTTCTTTATCAGTTATAGTCAGTGTTACGTTACTCAGCATGTCATCAGTCATAGATTTGTGTGATTTTTATTTTTTTTTGTGATCTTGCCAAACTTTTACAGCTGGTTCTGTTTGTCTGAGTCACAGAGTACAGTAATTGTATTGATAGAAGTCTTTGTTCGGGGTAACATCTGATTTTGGTTTGCAACTTAAAGGACAAGGCAATCGATTTTTTTTTTTTTAAACTGTCAACAAATCTTATGAAATAGCAAAATTGTCAGCATATGACTTGACTCCCTGCCTATTTCTTCCTAGTGAAGAAATGACTCTTTAAGCGCCTGCTAACAGTGGAGTTATTAGCAAATGTTACTCAAAAAAGAATAAACGGAGAATTTTGGGGACTTTGTGCATTAGATCCACATTTTGTGTGTGTTCACTATGGCAGGATGCTGTATGTGGGACTGACCTACAGGGTGTTTTCACAGACTTGTATTTTTGTTCCTATGGGTTTGGTTTGGCGAGTTCATCTTTATGCATGGCGTATAAGCTATGTATGTCCCCATTTAAAAATCTCTGCTTCTAAGTAAAACATGCTTCCAGATGACATCATTAGGAGGAGGTGTTCAGATGACATCATTAGGAGGAGTGGTTCAGGTGACGTTTCATTTGTTTTACTGCAGAGGTTGCTCCTTCAGGACTTAAAGTCCTGATGATGAAAAAACCTCTTAGAAACATACTGAAATAATGCAAAAGCTGTAGGTCAGTCGGTAAGGCACACGTCCACAGACCACAGGGTCAGTGGTTCGATAACCAGTCCCAAAAGTGTCTCTGGGCAAGACACTGAATCCCTAACAGCCCATTCCCATCCACAGTCGTGCTGGTCCAAGCCCAGGAGAAATTGCAGAGGGTTGCATCAGGAAGGGCATTCGGCGTAAAAACTGTGCCAAATTGACATGCGGACAATGATCCACTCACTGGGGCTGACTATGGCTCAAGAGGTAGAGCAGTCATTCGGGGTTGTTGGTTTGATTTCCTGGTAGAAAAGTGCTATTTAAGTGCAGACCATTTACCATCTAGTCCATTTTTTTGCAGGATTTTTTGACAGTTGACAGAAAAAAAAAAAGTATCAGCCTTGTCCTTTACATTTTATTCCTGTTTGAAAAGAATGAAAAAACTTGGTCAAAATGTTTGAGCTTGTAGAACAGAAACTTTTCTGTTGGGTTAATGTGCTGTACTGCTTCAATCCTTATCTTTACACAGCAGTACTACAACTTTGTCATCCCAGTCGACTCATGCAGTGCCGTTCTACACTACGCCTTTTTTTTTTTAAACAGCTTATCGAGCAGGAATGTGTTATTCGAAACACATGGGGTCAAAGAGAATCCAACTATCACAGATGAGGGGTGTAGCTTTAAGGTGACTGAGTGGATACATCCTTCAGTGTAAAGAAGAGAAACTCGCCATTTCATTTATATATAGCTGAGGATCCTCGTGATGACAAGTTAAGGCAGCATCTGTGACAAAAACAGCTTAGACGAAACCACAGGTTGTTTTTATTGTCATGCCAAACACTATGCTCTTTTTTTTTTAAATAAACTGCTGAGATGTTTCACAGGTACATGATTTTATCAAGTCTTCTGCATATTCTGTGTTGTCAGCTCACTCATGAATTTAGATCAGTTCCTGTTTATTTTGTGAAAGCATGCTCCCATAGCATCAAACCTAGAGGCCTGCATCCACATTTGTCTTTCATCCATTACAAGGCCTCAGACAAACTACATGTTCAAAAGTGGTTTCACGCAGACCCATAATGTTGCTCTTCACCGGGAAATGTCTTCCAAATGAGTCAACAATCACATGGTTGTAAAGCTCAGATATTCACATACTTGTGGACGTGTATCGTCTAGTAGAAATGGCTTAAAGTGAAAAAACTTTAGTTTTCTTTTTTCAGACAACACCTCACCAACAGATGGCAGTAGCACTACATCACTTGGTTTGTAAGAGAAGCAATTGTTAATATGCGGATTAGCAGCCTAAGTGTTACTTCATTCATTACCATTGTAATATTTATATTTATATGGAAGTCAAATCAAATAGGAATAAATTATGTCTTGATTAACAGTTATTTTAATGCATTTAAGTAGCAGGGCTAGACTGTATTTTAACTTCCATTCTTTCAAATTAAAATTCATATCTCACCACAAAGTTAAGAATTTGAGAGAAAAATCAGTTATAGAATAAAAAGCCATTAGGCCATAACAACTAAATCTTTTACTTGGCTTTTCTTAACATTAAATTTACAAAATCCACGTTCAGATTTATAGATTCTGACCTTTTTAAACAATCAACCTGCAAGACCCCAACTGTGCGAGCTTAGTCAAAAAAACAAAACAAAACGACAAAAAACAACCAAGTAATATATTTACTTCACACATCAAATTGGTAGATGACCATTCAAACCTGCACATGTAATATTTCCTGTCCTTAAATCTACATTTGAAAACCACTATTGTTCTTTGGAATGAGGTACACACATAACATTATAATCAAAATTAGAATCATAATTTTTATCATACTGTAACTCAAGCGCCATCCCTGATGCAATAATAAACAAAACAAAATTGTGTCGGCTCCCTCTGAACCAAAGGCAATCTGTTGCTTGTTGTTGCTTCAAAAAAAAAAAAAACTTGGAACAGGGAGGAATTTACCAAAACTCAGCAGTTTTCTACATTTAGCAGCTGAAACCCCAGTGCTCATTTACCATATGCTAGCAGCTCCAGCCTCCAAGGTTAGGCAAATGTTTACTTTAAATTATGAAGAGACATGGATCCAGCTTGCTAGAATCATTTCAATCCTCCACTCTTTTCCCACAATAACAGCTCTCAACAAATGTCTCACTAAGCCCCAGCAATGTTATGATAAAACTACATTTTTGTTTTGAAGTATGGATATTACTGTAATCTAAAGCATCAGATTTTCTTTTTTTAATTGCTAAGCTAATCTAAAGAGCTGAGCTAAGAGACCGTGAGCACTAATACAGGAGCATAAAGGGGACTAAACACTAGAGGATGAAAAATCCATGTGCACCAGATGGAAATGGACATAGTTCAAGTAGTTCTCGTCTTAGATATGCTTTGAAATAATGATCATTTCCTGAATTTAACAAGAGATAAAACTGCATTATGTTGTATACTAATCGAGAACGAGACTTTGAGTTATATCATATTACACTCGTGTAAAATCAATGCAAATGTAAAAAAAAAAAAAAACGTGTACAACCACACAAAGTGAAAGTTTTCGACCTTTCATTCCAAAGTTTAAAGACTTGGAAATGATCACATTTGCAATTTCCAAACCAGTCAAACACTTTTACACAAAAAAACCTACTCACATTTACTACAACTGCTGTAGAAAAGGAAAAGAAAAACCCAACTGAGTCAGTGAAGCACAATTCAGTTCTGATTAAGTCTGAGCTCTATTGTGAAAACAACGATTAGGTCATGTAGGTGTGGTTCCGCTGTTGGAAAGCAGAGAACATTCAGAGAGCATGCGGATGAATCATTCACGGCTGAAGTGTTGTAGCAAACCCTCAAATGTGTAGTACAGATGCCAGATGGACATTATGTGTAGCTGCATGGCTATGCTCCTTTTAATTCTCACTTAACTCATTCCAGTCAGAGACATCTAAAGACAAAAGCCATTAAAAGAATCTTGGGACAACTGTTGGCCTACTCATGAACAATGACCAATAAAAGGCATGACTCAATTCGCTACCCTCCTCCATTTGTTTGCTATCATTTGTTGGGATGAGACCAGGAGAGATTAAATCCTCCTACACTTTCCTAAGCAAACATTACACTGCCTAATATGATAAATAATTAATCTTGGTATTGTGATAAGTTGTGCTAATATACATTACACAGACAAAGAGACTAAATGTTTATCTGTCAAAGTGGCACCAAAACCACTAAACTGAGGGAGGACTTTGAAAACACTGCTAGCATCTGTCTATTAACAGTCACCTGACACAGACACTTGCTTGATGTTGTGTGGGCAAGGAAGTAGGATATAAATTGTATCAGGCTGTTCTGTCTTAAGTTGCAGTAATTACTTTGTGACATGTTGTCACAAAGTTTTCTTCAAGAAATTGATGCACCAAAAAAGAAAAACTATAAAAATCTTCACTATCCACATGTCACTCAACCATAAATGAGTAAATAAATAGCAACATTAACTGCCTACAAGATTACATATCTGAAAAAGATCTAATCACATAAAACACAGAACGTGAAATTAGGGCCACAAACTCAAGGCAGCATTGCATATTTTTAAACTAAGACCTAAACATCCTGCATTGCACGAAACACCTACATGTGCAAAAAGTGCATGTAATGGGTGTTGAGGAGAAAACTAATAACTTCCTAATCTTAATAGTTTAATTGCCGTTGCATTTAAAAAAAAATTAAAAATAAAATCTGTTTAATTTTTATTTGCTACGCTGAATGAAATAGTCTTTTCACACATCAGTGTTTGGCTGAAGTAGCCAATGGCTTGTTTACTTACACTACAATCAGATATTTCCTCATAATTTTACAAATTTTCAGCAAACTTCTGTTTATTTATATTTAGCTGAATGTCTTAAATGAATGGAGGTTTACATTGCTGAAAGTGAGATATTTAAAAGTATAATTTTGGTTTTGATACTTGACCTCAGGTATTGCTAAGAACAACTTCAGCTCTTTATGAAAGTAAGTCTATCGCCTTTTGTGTCTCAGGATAAGATTGACTGTGGGTTATACATGACAGGTCGATACAGATTTTTAAATGTGCAGGTGGAGGCAAACTACATGTTTGCAAAACTAGACATAATGTATGCAGGACTCTGACCCATAGTGTGGCCGCAATGAAAGGGAGCAAAAGCAAATACATTTACAGACAAAGCTGAGGAGTAAACCTCCCAAACAAATCTGAGAAGATCCATGTTGTCAAAGTTTTCAGCTTCATCCACCGGTGCTGAGATGGTGTCAACAGAGGGCTACTGTGGTGCCGCAAGATTTAGTTTAGGTTGTTCTTCCTGAACGGGGAGCTTTGTTTTTTCCGTTTCCACAAAAACAGCCTGTGTGGTCTCCAGTGGATTTCCAGCCATACATGAGAAGAAAGCTCTGTTTGTCCTTTACGTTCAAAGTTTTTGTCAGACATTATAATCTGGTGCTTTGCCCAGGGGTTGCCTCAGTCTGATCTGCAGGGTCATGAAGGCACCCACTGTCACATGGAAGAGGATCTGCCACATGTTCCTCAGTTCATACAGATACATGTTGGAAAGACAGATGAGTGCAAATGCCAAGAAGGACTTACTGTTCCTCCAAACAGAGAAGTAGGCAAACAGGTAGCACTGAAAGGAGAATGGCACAGAAGAGTTGGAATGCGGCAAACGTTTGTATGAGTGACACTGACGCATGGCATGTTTTCATCTGTGACATTCTTCACTGGACAATATGTCTGTTCATTAAGTAAGAAATCCTGTCTTCAGTTCACCAGTTTGAGGTGCACCATTTAGTATCCTGAGCTACACAAAGGCTGATGAACATGTTTTAGAAAAGGTAGCAGGGTGAAAAGCACTGAGCTTCTGCTAATGTTAGTCTAGCTGACAAACTGCTGAGCTGTAAAGTGCAGGGCTGTTAGTCAGCCAGTGATGGGCTGCTCTTACCTCAGACTATCACTTACCTGATACAGACAGGCCGCTGTCCCGAGGAAGAAGGCAATCACATAATTAAAGTCTTCATCATCATTCTGCAGACAGTAAGAAAAGGCACAAAGAAAAGGTTTTTAGCACTAATGTAGACATGGCATCCAACAAAACCAATACAACAAAGATGTTCAGAGGTTCCTATATTTATCTGCATTCAATTTAGTCTCATTTAGTTTAGTAGAATTTAACATTACGTTTAGAAGTTCAAGGTACATGTCAGAGTGATTCTGTAACGCACAAAGGCTGCATGAATTATACAAAGTACTGTGAAGGAAAGTCTCAGATATATTACTATGAGGGTTTTATTTTGATTTCTCCCATTTGTTTTATCAGTTATGATAACAACAATGCATTGTAAACCCTACACTACAAGGATGACAGTCTGACTGAGGAAGGCAGTTTCTCAATTCAGCTGCAGCAATTCAGCAAAAGGTATTTTTATTCCAAAACAATATGAAACTAGACCCAGCTTATAAGCAGAATCCCTTTAGGAGAAGACCTTTCTGTTTGAAGGTCATCTCCTTTACATTCTCACCTGGAGTATGCTCTCGATAGCGTGGACCCCCCGCAGCAAGTTCAGGCCTCCACAGAGAACACTGAGCACACAGGACACAATGCCTGGGAGAGTCACTGGCTCCAGCATCTGTGTGGGAGCTGAAGGGGACAAAGAACAATATTTCACCTTTGACAAATGAACATTATTATAAACTCCTGGTTTAAAAAGTATAAAACAAAACATAAAGTGAATGCAGTGTATATAAATATAAAACCTATTACAGGCAGGACAAAAGGAACAAACTTCGAATAGCAAACATTCTGGAAAGGTAAAAGGACTGATGTGCCACTACTTTCCGATTAGCATACTTTATTCCTCAGGACAAAATGATTTATGATCTCAGAAAACGGAGACTGGCAAGGGCAACCAACGGAGACGGAACAAAGCACGGGAAGCTGCTCTCAAGAGGATGTCAGAGAGAGGCACAACGGCGCTAAAGTGACCTGAGGTGGCATCGCTTAGCTTGTCGCAGCTGAGGTATGACGGTGTGTACAAGAGTGTTCTTTTCCAAAGCTGCTGAAGAGTGGAGCATCTGAGCCACAGAGCTGTGAAACTGTTGACTGACTGACCACAAAACATACAGTATTGCTAAGGATATCATTTCTTTTTCTTAAAAGGTTTTGTGAAAAAAAATCAGTTTATTAATGAAGCAAATGGGTTTAAACCGATTTTATGTTGCCAAACTTTAAAATAATTTACTGCTGCAAATACACAGTTTACTTCATTTTAAAGTAACTAAGACATAGCTCTTCATGCTATCTTCTCTGTAGGCAGATTTTTCAGTGTATTCCATGCAATACAAGATAAAGCTAATTAAATGAGACAACATGGAAAATTTTATCTCAATCATCCCTAAAAAGTATCACAGCTATGCCTATTTTGAAGTTCATTTCTGTATTGTTGTTTTTATAGAAACAAAAACACAACATATACAATTCTGCTTCATTTAAAAAGCTCTTAATATAATCGCACAAAATAAATGTCTACTTCTTTCATGTAGTAGTCGAGTTTGAGACAACATTCTTGTTGTTGTCATATTTTCATATCAGCTGAAAAAAAACCTTCTGCGTGGTGAAAAATCCAACTATTGATAGCAGGAAAATAAATAGGTAGTGTATTACAATAGTAAACCTCGTTTTATCTGGATGAGGTGAGGTAGCGGCTCATGTCCTACCTATGCCCTTGTACTTAGAGGTTGTGTGGACAGAGAATCCATTGATAGCTCTCAGGTCCTCAGGGGAGAGTTGGTAGGGCGGTCGCAGCTTGATCTCCGTCTGCATGTCAGCCAGGTTGATCTTTGTGGACAGGGAACGGGGGCTGTTGTAGCGTTGTTTGGTCTTCTGGATGAAAGTGTCTGATGGAAGGCAGTTGGCACAATAACAAGGTGCTTAGTAACACAGAAGCAAAAACAAGAGATAAACAGATCATTTGTTTGCCAGAGGAGCAGATTTAATCAGGGCTAAAGGAAGAGTTCAGGCTTTACAATGGATCAACTTCAATGATTCATTCATCAATAAAATGATCAACAGAAACAAGAAACTCCTACATTTACTGTTCATCATTAAATAAAAACATCTAGATCTTCCAGTCAAAAAAGCCAACAAATTACAACATGCTTAAACGTGAATAATCTGAAGTTACAGTGGATCTTTTTTCTTTACTGATGAACAAAGTCCTTGGATTTTGACTAAGAGAACAACAGACATGCAGTAAATATTACTTTGTGGAAATTACTTAAGAATGGTGTTAGAACTGTACAGGGCTCACCAAACTCTATGAAGGAGTACGGCCGCACAGCACTGTTGATTCGCTTGGAGTCATACGTGACAATAAACTCCCTCTGTAGTTCATCCAGGAAGCAGAAGGCCAGCACGCTGGGGTAGTTTGCAGTGCACACCATCATGTATCCAACTCCCAGAGAGCTTGTGAAACTGAAACACATACAAACATTGCTTTTCCATGCACTGCATGTTTTTCTTGCCAGAGAAAGTCGTGGACACTGTAATTAGGACAACAAGCTAAATGCGGTGCAGATTACAGGACATAAACACAGTGGCCTTTCTGTTTCTTAAACACAATTTCAGCACATCTGTACAGCATCTCTGTAGGCTCTATATTTGGTTGTTTAGCCTTGACATGACAATGATCACAAATTTTATTCCTCCGACAAAATGACTTAGAACTTTCACTACATTATCTAAACAGTTGAAGCACAGTTAAGGAGGCAGTCGGTTATCACAGCATCTAAAGGGATGAAGCCATCCATTTTTGGTAGGCCTCGAACAGGTAGGCCTGGAACACCACACAACACCAGCTATTTTGGTGATGCTCTGGCCTGGTTGTCTAGTTATGGCAGTTTTTTCTTTGTACGAGTTGTCCAAATCCTTACACTTGACCCTTTTTCCTTTACCTACCACATCAACTTCAAAGCCTGAGACTACGACGATCTAAAAAGCACACACCACTCATTACTACTACAGGTTATTTCTGCATTTACTACCATCTACATTAAAAATGCTAATGTCCATCCATAAAAGCAGTCAGACTGCTTTTAAGAGTAAAATGGGGAGCGTCTGGTAATCGAGTGGTTAAGACGTGTATCACGCATTGTTTGTGGTTGAAGCCCTGGCCTAGTAGACCTTTGCTGCATGTTAAATCCCTCCCTCTCTAACCTGTTTTTCTGTGTCTCTACACTGTCCACTGCCCATTTAAAAGCATAAAAGTCCATAAATAATCGCATTTTTATTTAAAGCTACTATTACCATGTTTGACCAGCATTTCTACCAGACTCTGTTTTTCCTGTATACACTACAATGTCAAGCAGGCAGTCCCAGATCTGCGCACTAGAGAAACTGGTTTGGAAAAGCTCTGATATAAGGGGATGAAACTGCTGTTTCAGTCTGGATGGACAGTAAAACCGAACAGAGGAAGGTGTAGTTACAGATATGCCTGACTTAACATTATCGTGGTCTGACTGGTAATTTGCTTCCTAATGTATTTGATTAACTTCATTGTACCAAGTTCTCAAATTAAACAATGTTTTGCACTTCAAGTTTAATGTTGTGGTTGTATGTTTCATTTATATATATAGTGCCTTTTAAATGCACAAAGCACCAAGTAGTTTCAGCATGAAAGGTGAAAGGGCCCAAAGGGGAAGAATTTCAAAATGGCCTTTCAAAGGTGAGTAGTTTTATACAGACAAGTAGTCTCCTGCTGTTTTCTTGACACATATATAGACAGTTGTATGCAAAAGTTTAAATGTCCCTGTGCAAATTACCTATTTTGTTGCTTTTAGAAGTAAAATGAAGAAAATCCAGATGTACAGGCAAATATAGTGTTTTTCTGTTTTTAAAGTTTATGAAATACAAAGTAAAGTGCATTAGGACAATATTGTAGCATTGATATTATTAACTAGCACTTCAAAAATCAACAAAATGTGCAATTTACCCAGGGGTGACTAAACTTATGAAAACAACGAAAACAGACATAAGACCTGTGTCTAAATGGCTACAAACATATTAGAGCAAATTAACCTGTGACTTTAAATACTGCCTGCCTCATTCTGACCTTCACTCTCTTCAGATGCTTCAGCCTCTCACTGATTAAAGGGACTCTCGTCAAAGGAAGCTCTGGCTGAAAGGTTTGGTTGGCTCGTTGATGGCTAATTATGAGTTTCTTTTGAGGTCATGTCCTCTATCTTAATAAGCCCAATTAGCTCTCAACAAACAGTGCTTAAGAGCGTTTCAAAACATCTTCCTTAGCACTAGTGGGGCCTTTCAGAAACATGTCTGATGAAGGTCTTGTTGTCAAATCACTTAAGCTAAAAAGCATTTTCCATCAATTGTGTTAGACTGGTCAAGAAGAGGAGGAGGAAACTGTCACCAGTTGCAAAATCCATGCAATAGTCCATATCATGGGCAAATGTACAGTATGTTATCCACATTTAGCAGAGATTCTTGAGTGTTATTAATTATTTGTATATATACACAAAATAAAAAGGCAGAGAGAAGACAATTAAAGCAATGTGCATTTTTTTGAAATGTGATGTTAGGTTTTCATAGGAACGTTAAAAGGTTCTTTTAAATAGACCTAATATGAAAAATGAAAATAACATTTGAATAAGACCTACTTGACATTGTAGAGGCCAGTCTTAAGTGTGCAGCGGTCAGGGAACTGGCTGAGTTTCTTAGAGAGACCTTTGAGGTGCCTCTTGGTTTCCTGAAGCTCTTTGTCTTGTTCATAGTCCGTGGATGCAGAAAGAGGAAGGCCATCCCCGACTCGCACCACAGAGGCGAACAGCACCATTGACATCTTAAGAATCTCTAACGCTCACTGAAGGTCTGCAAACACGTGAAATAGGGAAGAATGTAAAGAAGGTAGCAATAATATAAGTATCTAATGTTATTATTGGATGGCTTTTAATTCAGTTCATTTGCCATTTGTCAAACAAAAGTCATGTTAAAATAATATGGATGTTCAATCCAATCCAAATGAACTACAACTCTATTATTGCTTTCCAAAACTTCAAAAAATGTTATTTGTATCTATACTTTCAGCACGAATTAAGAAAATAATCAGGGGGCACTCTTCTTTTGAAACACAACTGACCTATGGTCTATCCGTTCCCTGAAGACCTCTCCCCCTGACGACCTGATCAGTCTATCTTCTAAAGGTCCACAAAGAGCAGCAAGTGAGAGGACAGCTTATGACAAAAATGTCCCATTTCTGAGATAATGTTTATTATTAGAGGGCATCAGTTTCAATTTACATGACATGTAAACCTATATACTTCTGAAGGGTAGGATGTCTCCAACCAGGTGATTTCTATGTTCACAAATGCTTCTGAAACCAAGGACCTACTAAATGTAAAGCAATGGATTACGTGTGACTGTCAATTGCCCTTAATTCTGTGAGGAATTTGTTGGTGTTGGCTGCGTTGCACACACAATTCATCTGGTTGCTCTACCAATGTTATGTTAGCGCACGCTTCATGACAAATACAACGGGAGATTGCTGAAAATGGTAATAATTTATTGTGTATTCACACGAGGGTCCGTTGAACTTTGAACATCAGATTCAAGGTTTTGCTGTTGTTAACGTATCATTAGTAAATACAACCTGTCACCTGGAACCATGGAGAGCTCCTCCGACTGATAGGACAGTTGAAAGGGGCCATGAGAGGTTACATCTAAACGCCTATTGTTGCGACCTGCTTCCAGTGCATTCATGGCGAAATGCAAACACACATGACAACTTCAAGAGTTCAACATTACAGCACTAACTGATTAAAACGCAGTCATGTCACTGTGTCAGGGGAAGACTATTATGCTAGCTGGCTAAGCTAACCGCAAGTAGATAGCTGCCGAAATTTACACACATTCATGAAGTCAAAAACAACTGTCAGCCCGATTCTTCGTGCTTTGGCCGCGAGTTGGGCATTTGAGACATTTCTCAATAATTTCCAACATTGTAAAGTGCAGGGAAACTAAACAACAGGGTACAACACAGCAGATAAGTCAGCTAATCTAACCATAGCTAGCAGCTAATCAAATTAGCCTGTTTACCGACGTTTTCTTCCAGCTAGCTTTAGGAGTTGTGGAGCTAACAGCTAGCAACATTTGCAAATATAATTCACAGGAAGGCTGAACGCAAACCTGAAGAAAACAAGCATGCCAGACATACTGAGATACCTGATAAATGAGTGTAGCATCATGTGGACATGTATGATATACAGCTATTTGTAGCAGCAACTAGCTAGCTGCTGAGAGCGGTGCGCTTTACGTTTACGTGGCTGTTTCGTAGGGCATTGTGGGTAAAGGAAGCCTCTCATCAGCACCACAGGGAAATAACATAAGCGAACTAAATAAATCCAAAACAAACCAGAAACAGGTTATATCAGTTGCGAAAGAAAAACATCAAATGCATTTTAAATTAGGATAATTTTGTCCAGGACATTAAAATTAATATTTAGATGGATCTAAATAGATAAAAAATACACTGTAAGAAAACTCTATTAAATCGTATTCTCCGTGTTGTCATTGGTTCAGGAAAAATGGTCGATGTTTTAAATTCACTTTTCATTTTCATTTAGCATTTAACTTATGCACTCATATTATCTCATTTAGCTCAGAATGTAACGTTTTTGTTTAGGCGGGGTTCTTTTTTTAGAGCAGTGAGCAGTTGCACCAAGCACAGTAATTTCCCTCTGCGATAAAAAGTTTTATTGAATCTTGAATCTATTTTTATCCAAAATATTGGTTTTAATATTGATACTGACCACATAAAAATCTATCTTTTGATCAAAGCATTGTGTTGCAATCACAGGAAAATCTGTTTTCAGTTAGGGAATATTCCACCGTATACAAAAGCTTTAGTGTAGATAATCCTGTGTATGCATGCAATAATATTTTTTATGTACTTGTCTCTAAATCCATTGATAACAACAACAACAATAATAATAATTTTAAAGGTTCAGCAACAACAAAAGTGGAAAGCAGAAATGGACAACATAAACCAAAACACAGGATCACCAGTTTTGTCCTGTAGATCAGTGGTTCCCAAACCTGGTCCTCAGAGATCCCCTGCTCTGCTCTTTTTCCAACTATCCCTGCCCAACTATTCCCCCAACCAGTGCAGATTACCTGATCACTTGTGTTCAGTCAATCAGAAGTTGGAAGATACCAATTTGGTTCACTTCCCTCACCCCAACATTATCTAAGATGGTATCTTCTAGTTTCTGATTGTCTGCACATCCATGATCCAGGTAATCAGCAGTGGGTGGGACACTAGTTGGGTTAGGATAATACATTTTAACAAAATACTATTAAATACAGTACATTTTTTTATCCAGAAGACTCAGACAATACTTAGACAATAAGGTATATGTACATATTTATACAGTACATACCACTTATATAGTGTAATAAAATATAAATAAAAAAAAATAAATAATAAAAAAATATAATAAAATTACAATTTGTTCCTTAACAAAGATTGTTAACATTCATGAGGTTATTAACTTTTTTTAGTTATTGATTTTAGTTAATTTTGGTCCATTTTTTTCTAATCTGTATTTGTCCCAGTTGCAACTTTACCATTAAAAGCCAACAATAAATTAGACCTACTCCCATGAATCTGATGTTGAGATTTATTTTTTATATATTAGAATGAAAATAACATGAAAAATGAATCATGTGTACCCAAAGCCTGCCAAGCCTTGATGCTCCACTCAGACTTGAAATAGGCCATTCACTAGCATCAGCATTTTCTTCTATTTTCATACATTTCGTGTTAACTTTATGGAGAAAAACATACCCATGCCTAGAGGAAATGAAAACAATACAGAGGTGGTTAGTGGCCTCATCCTTCACACATACCCGTACAATCTCCCCAGATCCCAGGCAATGTGACAGCCTGAAGGGACCTCTTCAGTGCCCTCGTGGCCTCTCTCTGTGTGTATGTGTGAGTTTGTGTGCGTAAGAGAGAGGAGAAAGTGCATGATGGATGTCTGCTGCTGCTGACAAGTTGATGAATAACCATAGGTCTGGTCCGGGCAAATGTTTAGTGCAATGAATGTCAGGTATGGGGAAGGCAGTGTCGTCATTCACAGTGACACAGTCTAAACATAGATGCAAACACATCAGCATTCAAATGCATCAGTGCCAAATTTCTCTTTCTCAGAGTGTCATCATTATACATTTCAATTTTGAGCACAGGAACCCTGAGAACTGTGACGCATCTAAAAATATACCTCCAGAATGTTCTCTAGCTCAGCAGCAGGATCTTGACAGTTTTTCCAGGAAATTCATGAAATGTATTTTTAAAGCAGTGTCTTGGGGTAGGAACCAATCACATTCATCCATTACACATCTAATAAAGACTGAGATTATACCCAATATGTGGATACCACAGTACATATGGTACTTTTAGACAGGTGCCGATTTGTCATGTTTAAACTAAATCTCTTACAGTTGGAATAATGGGAAATACAGCACTCAATTATATTACAGCCAGTGTGCTTCTCATTTGTGGTGACACTTTCCTGTTTATTTAAGACTTTATAAAGCCAAATCCACAAATGAATTTTTTTGCAGTTTGGTTTAGAACAACTTGATTGTCCTGCACAAAGCCCAAATTCTACCTCATCCGAAACCTGGATGAGGATGTACTAGAACACCAGCAGTGACCAAGTGTCAGAGTTGGACCTCAGTAATGCTCATTACTCTAATGGGAGCAAGTTCCTGCAACCAGGCTGTAAAATCTGCTAGAAAGCCTGAAATTGTGTGACATATAGGTATTCACATATAGGTGAAATGTATGTTTCCATATAATTTTTGAACTAAAGCTGAAAATTTAAATCAGCCTGTGGTATGGCTGCATGTCAGTGTCCTTGGACACTTAACCCCAAGTTGCCCCTGGTGGGTCACTCAAGCATTTTCCATGGCAGCTGCTGTCATCGACATGTGTAAGTATCAGTGGGTGAATGGCAACATTGTAAAGCGCTTTGGATAAAAAATTATATATATAGTAAGCAGATCATTTACAATTACAAAGCTGGGATATGAACTTTATGATGCAGTTTTTAAGTAAAAAAATAAATAAAACATATACATTATTATCCATTGTGATATTTCAATTTTGATGGTGACCTTCAGCATCAGGTAAAATCATGATCTCCCAAGACATGGATTACCAAAGGGCCTACCTAAACATTTAAGGGTCTATGTGCCCAGTATGATGTAAATGTGTTAATATTTCTTGCGTGAAAGTTGCAACGATCAGTTAAAAGACACAAAACGCTCAAGCTAAGTTGACAAATGAAAAAATGATAAAAGAAAAAGAACGAAATAAGACACAAAACCAGTATTAAAAGGTGATATTTCCATTTTGTTTCAGTCTAGAACTGTACAGCAGGAGTAAGAGGACTTTTACTTTGCTGTGCCCAGGGTCCCATTTTCCCATGATCTGTACCTGTTTGTATAGAAAGCAAGAAAAGCTTTTTAGTAAAAATGAACCTCTGGTGTTGAGTGGTGTGTTGAGGGAAAGTTCTCAATGGGACCTCATCCAGTATTTTCAGTATGGGAGAAGCAGAAATTATCATTAAAAATGACAATAAATGTCTCTGTTCAAACACTGGTGCAGCTATGGCTTTAAAATTCAAGTTGTACAGAAGTCATAGCTGTGACTGGTGACCATTAAGATCATAATATGAAGACAAGATCTGAGCTTTATGTACCTTAATTTTTCCTATAGATATACCAGTGAACTTAGATAAGGGACAACTATTTACCATGAAGTATAGATTTCCATGAATCTAGCTTACAGACACATCTACGCTTTTGCTTAATAAACATTCCAAAGATTCTTCATTCCAAAAGCGGTTCCTTTTCCAATGGTTCCACGATCACATTAACAGCACGCACTGGACAGTTTAGTGATGGATTTTCTAAAACTTAATATACCAATTTATATCAAGCATATTACAAAGGGGATTCGATTCCTGTCTGTGTTTACTGACAGCCCCACTGAATTGCAGAGAGAATGAACATATGGATCTTTCAGCAAAAGGATGTAAATCATTTTGATTACTGCCAAGTGAGAAACGAGCTAAAGAAAATCTTTATCTCTCCCAAGCAGATACTCAAAGGTCTATTTCTTTTTATTCATGGACTTCTGGTGTCCGTCCCAATATGTCTCAGCGTCAGCACGATGAAAAGAATAATGGGCGCAATTTAAGTGTGTACATATTGCATGAGTTACGCTTATTACTTTTTTTTTTTATTAAAGAGGAAAAAGTGAAATGTAAAAATGCTCTAAGCCTCACCAACCTGCCCAACACTGCTGCTGCTGATTATTGAGACCACAGACAGCCCACGGACGCTTTCTTAACCTGCACTGCTTCTTTTACAAGACTGGATCAACTTGACATAAAAGTACAGCTTCCCTAGTAAAACCCGAGCGAAATAGCGAACTAAAGTTAGCCTGATGAAGCATGGAAAATACAGGGGCAGTGCCACAACACATCTGCCCCCTCTGATTTGTCCGATTCAACCGCTGTACGGCATTTATTTTTAGATTCACAGTACCTAGTTATGTTAAGTCGTAATAGCAAACTTCAGAAGCCAGACACGCATTTATATATGTTTAAATTTAATTCCGGTACACACAGACACCCCTCACTCTTTCGACTATATGGTTCCTTCCAACGCTTCACGCGGAGCTGTCAGTAGTACAACAGCAGTGCAGCAGCGGACTGGAGGTCGTAAAGGTGGAGCCAATCTCTGCGTCAGCTTACCTGACTCAGGTATGAGTAACCCCTCCCAGCTATCAGTTTAATAAATTAGTAAATTAGTTCGCTTCAGACCCTTCCTGTTTTAAGTGACGTAGCATCAATATGTAACTTAACCAGCTCTAGCATTAACAGTAGCGTTAACTAGCTTGTTGTTCTCTGCTGTTATTAGCATCAAGTCAAAACATAAATAGTAATGAAGAAAAAAAAAAAAAACTGGACTCAAGGATCTTCTGCACAGAGATAAACAGTTGAATTAAAAACAAGCTACAAGCTCAAGGAACAACAAGCTCAAAAAGTTGACCTTCTATGGTGTGTTACCTTGAATATCTCAGGGGTACAAATGTTAGGAAATGAAAAACATGCTCTGTCAGTGGTGCAATAGAAAAAGAAAAAGGTATAAGAGACATTTTGTCTGTGTGGAAGACATTTCGTGTAGACTTTTATATTAATAGCTTGAAGTTAACTATTGTGTATCAATTGAATTGTAGTTTTGCTTCCAAATTGTCACTGGTGAAGCTATTAACTGGTAAGATGGGTGGACAATTGGCAATCATTCGTAAGAGAGGCACTTTTATCCACACTACAGCCAACTTGGGGTTTTCCCAAGTGTCTTTTCCAGTGACACTTGACATGTGGCGAAGTGGTACCGGGAGTCGACCACTGACTCTGTGGTTCTTTCCATCTTCAACTATATGACCCATCACACCTTTGAAAGGCTCAAACTAAAATTGGACCTCTGATACAGACAAAACCCCACAACAAGAAGTTTCTTTTTAACCACGCATTTGAAAGAACAAGGGGTTATGTGTTGGCTTCATTAAAAGGGGAACATAAGTGTGACAAACAGAAGCAAAGGTGATGTAGAGGACAGGAAGGTAAATTGCATCCCAGTGCAGCCTGACGTCACAGAGATAAAATTCTGAACAGCCCAAAACACAATTATCCATAAAGGGAAAATGGCTTCTGTTAAGGGTACTTGAATTCGAGCAGACCTTGACTTTGTAATAACAACCCCATGCCCTCCATTTCTAATGCTCATTTTGCACAGGTTAAAATGCTTGTCCTTCCCCTCCAGGAAAATTCAAAGAACCAATGAAGCAAAGCTACCAGGCATGGAAATTGCCCCACCCCTTTGAAAATCCTCTAAAGTGAAATTGGGATTGAGAGGGTATTTCTGCTTGTGCTCACAGGCATTAATCAGCCGGCTACAGCTCAACCCTGCATGCATCCTAAAAACAGTGTTTTTATCTAAGCAGACCTTCATGACCTGTAGACTGCAAACACTGAACACAAGAAACTTCAGCCTCAAAGTCACTCCTTGGCTTAGCCTCGAGGTGGAAGAAGTTGTGAGGACTTGACTGCAAACAGGGTTCTCAGGACCTTGATTCTAAAAGTAATTGTGGGCTACTTTACTTGCTTGACTTTGTGGAAATGCAGAAGTTCAGACTGTCAGAGCTCTGACAACTATTTTCTTACGAGTGGGGTCACTTTTGTGTCCAGGGCCATTTTCCAGCCATTTCTCATTATAAAGCCATCAGTGTCACATCTGCTGAGTGCTGCTTGTGGTCCATTTGCTTTCCTTCTGAGACGCAGAACTGAGAAGAATGCCAAGATAAATGGAAGCAAAAACTGCTTTCACTCAGCAACATAACAAGGTCAACTTCTATTAATTTTATTGTGACAACACTATATTCTAGCACTTTTGGTGTATTTTAAAACAATTTTAAACACATTCTCATACTCTGGGCATCATCTGTCTCCCTATTTACATAAACTATATTTACTATACTATTTAATTTAATTTTAACAAAAACACTTAACTCAAGAAGAGACTCATTATTCAGAAAACTGGTTATAGTATGGTATATGAATACAAGACTCACCAGTAGTAGTGACTTTTCTTTTTTAATATTTGGTTTTACTAGCGGTGGTTGAAGAAATAGTTGATAATGTTCATTGCCACTGTGTATAAATACTGTATTATAAGTAAAGATCCTGCATTAAAAGTGTTACTTAAGTAAAACTACTACCTCAAACAATATCTAAAATACCAAAAGTAATAGTAATTTTGTAGGTTTGCAAAATTTGCATAACTTATCAGAATAAGTATTGGGATATAATTAATTATGCCCACGTGTTTATCACTTTGAGGCTGACCTGGTAAAATGGAGCTTATTGTAATTACCTTACAGCATACACTGTTTCAAGGATCCATTTTTAATTTAACAATTGAAAGTTGACATCAGCATGGTAACAGAGAATAACGGCAAAGTGTTTAGCTGGTTATTTATTTTTCTTACCTTGAGCACCATTTAAATTGTTGTTCTTTGGTCCCATTTTATTCTAAAGTATGCCATGTATGTGTGCAGCAATCAGCATCGTAATCCAACAAAATGGAGGACGAAATAAAAATTGCTGTCCCTCTAATGCCACACCCATAATGTGGCATAAAACTGATTAAATGAAACACTTTGTTATAATTATAGAAGCACGGCAGGTGTAAAAACAATTGTTGTTCTGTAAAGGTTTGACTTTATTTAGTTTTTCTATCTCGCAAGGTCCTTATTGTGAGGGGCAGAACTATACATTCGGCTGGGCACAGAAAAATCAACGAAGGCAACAATGACTTCTTGGCATAAGTGTGACAAATTCCCACACAACATGGATACCTTTGGGATAGGACAGAGGTGGTCATTCTATTATTTATCAAATGTGTGATGTCACTATGGAGCTATCTAAAGAAAACAAATGGACATACTAATCAATGGTACATTTTCCCCTCAGGAGGAGAATAAACACTTAATTACAGCAATATGACAACAGTAACTGTGTAAAGCAAAATGCTCTTGCATACCATGAAATGTTAATAGTCACATTTAACACTGAACACAAAAAGTGTTTGGTGCCAGCCAGAACATCTAAGACCATTTCACTAGTAATTAGTCCATTAGGAATCACAATGTATTTGATAAGAAATGGTTCAGTAAGATCTACTGATAATACAGGATTTCATAATGTAGCAGAGGAAAATAACAATTCAATCTTCTTTTTCATGGGATACAAATGTAAACAATTAATTTGGTGACCTGTAAGGGCTCAAAAGTATTCAGCTGGAATGCAAAATTACAAACAAACAAGTTCCCTTTAATTGTGTTTCGCTATCCCTGAGAACTGTATTCATAATGAAATAAAGTGTTGAATAATAAAACACAAGTTCAGCTACAGATAAGCCTTTAAATATTTATAGTGGATGAAGCGTGGGAATGGAAAACACATTGCATAAAAAAAGAAATTGCCACAGAGGTAATGATGATGGCCCCGAATGGATGATGCTGTTATGCTGCTAGATGTGGGACGAACTTCACCTATTTAATACTTTATTACCCCTTGAATGTATTGTGAAGTCATCACTTAGAGTTTGATGCAAAGCATGGGAGAGCACTGCCCAAGCCAAGTTAAGCTGAGCATGGCAGGCAGATACAGTTGAAGACAAAACTGGTCAGAGTGCTTTCATTTTGTTCCTGGCTCCCTGGTGTTCACTATAGCACAAAGTGGCAGAAGCACATAGGCATTAAACAGACTGGGTACCCTTGAACAAAACCCTGAATGCCCACGGTATAAACCAGATGTCTGAATTATTACAGCATCTCCCTGAACAATGTGTGCATGCAGAGCAGTTGGTGGGGTATTGAGTGGAATCCATGATTACTTCAGTGAATGAAGGGAATATTAATGGTTTATACATTTTATGATCAACATGCAATATTTAGTCACTGTACTGTACGTGAGCATCTCCCATGCGTATGTAAATGAGCACTACCTTTTTAAATTATTGATAAAAACCCGTTCTGAAAGAACGCAGGAGGTACAAGACGTAAAACATCAGTATAGCTGTGAATATTGATAATATTTGGAACTTATGGAGCATGAAAATGTCAAGGGCAATGCGCAATAATATTTGGCATTTCATGTTTTTTGTTTTTTTATTCTTCCTTGACCTGCACTGGTCCATGATTTACTTGAGGGAACTGCAAATTGAACTTTTTTTTTTGTTTTTTTCCTTTTTACATCGTTAAGGCCACAGTTTTGAGCAAACAAAAATGTACAAGTTATTTCCAAAAGCAAAACTAATCACAAAAGTCTGGAACCATACAGAATATTGCCCCTTTGGTCATAACTTCACCTAGTTCACATTGCTACAGTAATTGATTACGTACAGTAGCACATCACATTTTTTGCTGTACAAGCTTTGGGCATTTTTTAAAAAGATAAAATTATATATCAAATCAGTGAGGATAATCCAGCAATATTCCAGATGGTTCTGGACTTGTGACATGAGGATTCAGTACAAAAATACTGGAACCAACAGCTGTATGTCAATAATGGGTGTCTTCTTGAGACAGAGCAGGTGTTTGAGATTGAATTGGGAAGCCCATGGACTGACGGAGAGTGCAGCCTCCATCTTTATCTAATTATGCTCACCAACACCATGGGTGTCAGGTAGCCACACAGACCCCACAGGGCTAAGCAGGGTTAAGTATTGCATAGATAGAGTATAGGGTGTAGCTGTTCACATATGCAGTCACAGTGTTTGGGGGGGAAAAAAAAAAAAAAAAAAAGTGTCCATGTATTTCCTGCCCATCAGAACATCCGTGAAAAAAGAAGTCTCAAGTGGTTGGTCTGACTGTAGGTACTCTGTTGGTATTATTACAAACATTATCACCACGTTATAAAAAATAGCCTTTTACTGAGGTCATCAAGTCCCCCTACCATCAGTGTTGATAGGGCCCTTCTCAGGGTCAAGGGTCACAGTGCAATGACAAACTGTGCAGTGCAACGCCCCCTCCCTGCTGCATGCTGCCCTCAGAGCTCCTCCTTCCTTTTCACTACTTTTTCCTGGTCACGTCCCCTTAGACTGCGCATGAAACCTGTGAAACCCGCCTCCTGTGGACAGAGGGACAGAGTCACTAAAGCACCAGTTTTAGTTAGAATTTATCAACTTCAACTAATTTGTGAATCTTAAAATGCCCTTTTCAAGACTTTATTTAATAAACCATATCTCAACTTGGGCCAACAACACTGAATGCAAATAATTTTGTCTGCTTTGCCCTTTCCAAAATTAACACCCACCGTCTTTAACTTAATGACACAATGTACAGTTCAATAATATGAAAAGAAAATCCAATAGTTCTAGAAAAAACATGTGCCTTTATGCACAGATAGTAAAATCATTAGTGTTAATATTTATGTTCATATCAAACTGACTCATTTCTGTACCAAATGAGTTCTCTTATTAGTTTAGGATGAAATGGTTTAGGGATTTTCTTGTTCTACAATGTACAACTCAATTTGAGAAATGAGCACAATGGTGCTTACATGCAAAAGTAAATTGGAGTAACTTATATATAATACAGTACCTGCTCCCTAAAACTGCGAGTACTTTGGCAGGTTCGTAAAGTAGAATATTGGGGTTCTTAAAAAAAATACCAGTGTGTATTAAAGCACACAATGTCAAATCCACATGGCTCAGGTATCGGTATTTGTTTTTAGGAAGGTTAACCAGACACACGAAACTGGTCTGTCTTTAAGCAGAATGAAGTGGAGTAGCTCATGTGACTTTTTGATAGAGTACCTAGTATACAAAAGAATCCATTAAGTGTTTTTGTGTGACAAAAAAATCCCTTCCATTATCCCTCAAATATTCCATTTCCTGTCCGATTCCCTACTCCAGCAGTGTGCATAGGCACTTTCATAATTATTGGAAATTTAAATTGTTTTGGTTTAATTGTAATTTTGTCCATTTTTAGCAAAACTGTACACTCTCCATGACATAAGTAAATACTATGAGAACGGGAGAGATGTGTGGCACAACTTACCCCTCGATCGCCGTTGTATTTTTCCACAAACTTGCCGTAGTTGTAGTAGTTGAACGTTGGGTAGCCCTCCACTCCTTCCTGCTTACAAAGCTCGTGGTTTTGTTCTTTGGTACAATCAACAGCTGCATACACAATCTGAAGGAGAACATAGACCAGGAAACAAAGTATAATGCAACACTATCAATGAAACTTTAAAAAGGTTCATTTGTCAATAATACAGTATAGTTAGCATATTAACATACTTCCCTACATGCACTATATGTGCTCTATACACAGCCTGCTTCAATTCATGTTTGTGAAAAAAGTTACCAGATGAAAACTTTCATGTGTTTAAAAACAGAGGTCATAGTATGATACAATACACTGAACATTTAATAAATTCTTTGATTAACCATAATTCCACAGAAAACGTTGACATAATCAAAATTTCCACCGAACACATTCCACAGAACACAGTAAGAAACCATGTACTTCCACAGCTACACACTCAACTTTCCACTACCACCCTCTGTACTTCATGACTAAGTCTGTTCGCTCCAATAGAAGAACTTAATTGTTAACAACCATCTTTCCTTAACAACACTTCAAAAGGCAACCATGTGATGCATATGATATCATCATTACACTTCCTAATCCAACCGACCCGTCCAGACACAGAACACACACAGAATACGTTTCTCAAAACATCCCCGTTTAAATAGGATTTGGCTCATGTTATATTACTATATTTGCCTGGTTTACTGTTCTATAAAAACATTTTTTAATTTACAACCAACATCTTTATTGTTTGGGTATTTTTAAACACACAGTGCTTATTTGCTCTCATAGTGAGAGCAAATAAACTTATATTGGTAAATCAATAGTATAAAAAGTACACACAGAATGTTACAAGACAACATAGAAAACCCATAATATACAGGCTTAAAATGGGCATTTATGATAATGCTTCTCATATAGGTTTATAACACTATTCCATTTTTAGATTTACAACACTTTTCTTATAACCAAAACTGTTTGAAATGGGTGGTGGCAAAAAAAAAAAAAAAAAAAAAAAAAAAAATAATAATAATAATAATAAAAAAAACCCACCACAATCACTCCTACATATAAACAACAAGGGAGATTTATGTTGCGAGGCTGCTGCAGCGATTTGTGACAAGCCGCCCCAATGAGGCGTAAATGCCGCCTCATGGATACACGGCTCACTCAGCGTGTCCTTTTGGACAGCTGAAATGTCACCCTCTTTCAGGGTGCTGAATGCTGCACATTGAACTTGTCACCATCAAATAATCGCTTCTCGTCCAACACGTCTGCCCATGCTGAATGTGGAAACAACAGATATGCTGCAAAAGGAAAACATATTAGACACTTTGCCCATTCTGCCATGACGTGACACTCCAAACTTCGTGTCCTAATTACAAAGTACAAGTGGCAATTATTTATGCTTTCTTATGCAAATGCAAATACTCAAATACTGTTGAAAATCAGTATATCGGCCAACATATTCTTACATGAACACAAAAGCAGAACAGGGAAGGAAAAGTGTCCTTCGCCCATCAGTGAGCGAGAAATGGCTTATGAAGGTATATTTATGTCCCAATAGTCTGTTATTCGGGCATCCTAAATAATGGCAGGATCTTTTTACTATGTGTTATGAGGAACACAGAACGCCAGATCATAAAGAGATACCGTTTCTAATCGAAAATTCTTTTTTTATTTAAACTCTTAGTTAGGACAGTGTGAGACACAAGTCCACTAAGGAACACTGAAGTTAACTTTTATCTGGAGTGTTTCTGAATGTCACAGGATATAATCTTCCTATTCTGTTCTAGGTTGAACCTGGGGTCTCCTGTCCTTTTGACACAAAGGAGCAGCGGTTGGCTCTACCCAGAGACCTGTCTGGATGTCTGAGCACTGAACCCCATCTCTGAGCACAGCCACCTTACAGAGGAACCACATTTCAGTTGTATCTGAACTACAACTGAACTTGAGGTAGCTACTTGTTGATCACAGTAGTGCAATGCACCATATTTCAGTAGATAACCATGCCCTCAGACTTGAAGTTGCTCTCATCATGCCTGCTGCTTCACACTCAGCTGCAAATCATCTTAGTATGATCTGCTTTCTGTGTGCACTGTGTAGTGGCATTCTGTTAAAAAAAACAACAAACTACAGGTATAAAGACCATATTGCTACATGCACAATATTAAATGCCTGAAACTGTGTTCTCATTATACAGTTCCTGCCAATGTTCACCTTTAATGCTGCCATTGAGTGGAATTTGGGGAAAAGACAAACAGCTCAGAACAAACCCTGTGCACAGCTCCCCTGGTGTCATACAGCACAGAAAGTGGAGTTTTAATTGTTTGCATCTTCAAAGCCAGAGCTAAGCTTGTGTTTGTCTTTGGTAAATGAGGCAAGGGCAGCTAATAGACTGTGATCAACACTGGCCTCGTGCGATACTCTGGGGCTCCGCTTAATAAATAGAAAGGATTGCCAAGTAAACACATGCGCAATTCTCAGATTTGCTCTTGTTCAAACAACTACACACTTTAACTGGAGGGACAGCGAGATGGTAGAGATCATAAAGTTGTGCATTAATATGACCTTCATAGATAAGAAGCTCCCCTGGTTAAGCAGCCTGTGGAGATTTCAGCTTGGGTCCAAGCACCACAGCTGAGAGGTGAAGTCATGCCAAAAGGCCTTCAGCTGTTGCGGCCACTAGGTACTGGATTAAAAAACAACTCTCCTAACTCTTCTCTTAAAAGACAAAGTCAATATTGTTCTTCCATTATGTGGTTGAGTCATAGTAGTTTGTTTTTCATTACACATATATTTAGTATCAAAGATTACATTTGTTCAACCAATCGGTGTCCCAGTGTGTGAGAGTTTTTATAGCCTGTGTTCCAACTATGTGTTCTTCCTATGCTGCAAAAAGAACACACTTTTTATATTGTGGAGGACATGCTGCAACTTTTCTACTGATTGTGGGTTGTATGCATTTTAGTATTTGGTCTAAGAATGAAGAAATCAACAACAGCATGTACATGTTGCTTAAGGTGTAGCTGAGGGGCAATACTTGTACAAAAATGTTTCCAGCTCATCTGCTTTGGTTTAATGTTAAGAGAAGTGTTGCAAAAGATTGCCTCAGAAAAATGGAGAAGTTGAGGACACGTCACTATCTCATACCATCTGACAATGATTGTGAAAAATTCCAAACAAATGATCGAAGTAGGCTGCTTAACACTATCGGAACAACGTGCATTTAAACAAGCGTCTCAGAGAGATTTTATAATCAAAAGGCAATTTCATGTATTTTTAAAGGTGACCTGTCACTCTGAGATGATAAATTGTAGCTCTGGGTATTGCTAAACACACACCCACAGAGTCTGTTTGAGAGAGACAGATCGGGAGACAATGTGAGTCACTCAGTTATGGAGGTTTGGAAATATCGAGCCCTGCAGTCAGAGGCTATTAACACGGAAAAGCAGGCGTAGGAGAGTGACCGGATACAAGTCCTAAGGGAAAAGGAAGGAGAAGGAGTAGAGATGATTATGTGTGTGTGTGTGTGTGTGTGTGTGTGTCATGTTGTGCCTGCAAGAACCCAGAAGTCCCAAGTCTAGCAAAGAATTGATGAGACTGTGTGGGCTTTAGCCAAGTGCTCAAATTTCTAACTGACATTGAGACAAACACTGGGGATGATGTGGACAGAATTCTTTGCTGCAAATACGGCTAATATGTGATGGTCTTATCATAGAGTTACTACAATACTGTGCTAAAGTTTTAAGCGCTTTGGAGGTTTCGATTCTTTTCCATCGCACCATGTCGTCAGGGGAAGTGTTTGGCCTGCAGCATGACAATGACACCAACCACACAACCGGTCGTAAAAACACATCTTTAGTGATAAGAGGAACAACATGTCCTGCAATAGATGGTATAGCCCCTAGGAGCCCTGCTCTCAACACTGGGAGACCATGAAGAGATAAAAGAAACTGAAACAGCCACAATTGGCGCGTTCTTCTGGACGCTTAGATCGACCTACGGGCCTAGTGTCCTATAAGTGTACGTTGGAGAACTGGTGCTATGCTTCTTTGCACCTTACTTGTATTATGTACTTACTTTGAATTTTGAGTTACGAATATTTGAAAAACATTGATTTTGTTTACTGTAGGTATCTTCTAGCAAAAATGATACAACATTTAACATTAGATAAGCCTTGATTGTCCAGTGGAGAGTTGTTTTCACAGCCTGCACACACTCCACACACACCTAATCAAACAACAACAGACACTCACATTCCTGTTCATGTCTTAGCATCATCCAGTCCAGACCCATGTGTGTATGTATGGGCTGTCATTGATGTTGTTTGTTCTTCCATAGGACGCCTAAACAAACGTGCCAAAGCAAGCTCTACCCCATTTACAATTCCTGTATCTGCGACCAGATGGAAATAATGTGAAGTGTGGATTCTGAGGGTGCCAAGTATCATTCACTACTCTTAGTACAAAGTGTGCGATGGCTCAGTCATTCATGCTTGAGAAATGGCAGGAGTTGGGAGGCAGATGATTTTGAAAGTGGTTCATCCTGATAAGAAATAGTTTTTGTTGGAGATGATTAACATGGTGAGGAAACAGAGGGACCAGTACAAACAAGTGGTTTGTGAAGCAGGCGAGGCCAACAGAAACGGCTCTGAGTGTCTTTGTGACTTGGTCTTTGCTGGAAGGGTCTATTGAGGTCACGCTGATAAAAGCTTAATTTGTCGCAATGCATCTAAGATATCTAATATTATAACTGATCAAGGTGGGGAACACCTCAGTGTGGGACATATCTAATGTGCTAATAACTAGTTGCTGCTTCTTCTGTTCTGTACACAAGTTAGAAAAGGAGTGCTGATTACATAACAGTCAATTTCACACATAACCTTTCTATAGATCTTCTTATACATGCAGTAATTTCCCTCGACCTCTTGCTTATCTTGGACCACTACTTTGGGGGTCATCACGCCATTCAATGGCCATTATCTGTTTTTATCAGCACCATAGTTATGGACCTGCTCCATATGCTAGTAGGCTCAGTAGGTCATGATTATGTCATATTATGTGCCATAATGTCAACTGGTTTTGGTACAGAAAAACCGTGTTTTGTCACCCATCCATCCATCCATCTACCTACAAATTCTGCCAATTGTAAATTCAATCAGCAAATGCATTTGCGGTGACTGTAATATTTACTGCAGCCACTAGATGTAAATTTTCCACATCTCACCCAAGAGAACTGTAGATAACTGTAACTATAGGCTGATAGTAACAGATTACTTTTCATAACACAAACCCAAAAAAACAGGCAAGCTGTGATGGATTATTTATACTAAACAGGCCAGTATAAAATTTTAAAATGGCCACGTGCTCTTATTAAAATAAAGATTAGAAACCTTCATTTTGTTGCATTTTCTGAGAGAAACATACACAAGGAAATCAGGGTTCTCTAATTATGGAAACCAGGTTCTACATGATTGTTAAGAAATCAGCTTTTTAAGAAAGCTGACTGTAACTGGATTACTTTTTTTAATTTTACTTTTTTTAATGCAATTAACACATGAATTGAATAGTGTGAGTATGGCAGTGTCATTAAGTGCATGAAGCAAGAAAAAAAAAACTGTTGCAAAGTGTTTTCTCACTTTTAACAAAGACTACACGTTTCTCATTTCTTACCGGCTTTGTGCTCTTAAAGCTACAGAGTGCTAAACAAATTCCATCACCAACATTGCACATTACATTAATGCTTATTACTAACTCTAACAGTGGGTAATGCTAGAAAACTTGCATTGTGGCTTTAAGAGTCAGATTGAGTTTGCCAGATGCAACGTCCCTGTTGCATGGTGTAACTGAAGGTGTGGGGGAAAAAGGAAAATAAAAAACATACTAACCTTGCGGTCCTCTCTGAAGAGCTCTGCTGCTGTGGTGAAGTGGGGGACAGCGTTTTTACAATGTGGACACCCTTGGAGAGCAGAACACACAGATGGGACATTATTACAGTTCAAGTCACATTTATACAACCACATCAAGCTTTATATCCTCAACTAAGCAGAGGCTTATACAACTAGCACTCACACTTTCACACATAAACAAAATGAGTACAATACATTATATAACCAACCTCAAACATGTTGATAAAGCACTTGGCCCTGTCGCTATCGTCCGGCTTTTTACAGGCTTACACCAAACAGTCAAGGTGGTTCAATCGTTTGTCAGAAGAGACTGTAAATCTCTTCATTGCTGTCATAAATACGAGCTCCCTGGAGTTTTCTTTCCTCCAGCAGCCGTCCATTTATTGCATGTCAATACTTACAAACACAGTACCACTTTATATTGTAGGCAACTCATATCACAATTACAGACAACAGGCCCACTTGTCACTAGATGCTCTAACTAAACATCAGACCTGTATGGAATCTACTACTTGTGAGAGAAAGTTTTTTTAGATTCTAGCTACACATTATTAAGAGGAAAAGATGTGTTTTCACAATCAAACTTTCCTTTTTCTATGCTGACATATTTTTCTTTTGAAACTTATTTTGAAATTGGACTTTCTGTAGGTGGTGTTTTTTTCCCCCTTTTCTTTTATTGCCAATGTCAAGTGCCGACTACTTGTCATTACAGTTAAACTGTCTTTACCACCGTTGGAAATTGAGTTCTTCGGTTACAAAGGGTAAAAGAGGCTATAACCCATATTGCGGTCACAAATACATTTTTCAAGAAGAAAGATACAGATTGTCATTGGCTGACTGGATAAAAGCTTTCATGGGCTGTGCTGGTGTTAAATGACTGGTCAGTCAGCCCTTGACCCGCATGTCACAAAAGAATATTATTTTTAAGAAAGTATATGAATTATTGGAGTGTATTTTTCTAACAAGCCACATGTAGCAGTTTTCCTATTTGCTTAGCTGTGCTAATTCTGACGCAAGAAACGCTGTTGGAAAACAGTGAGTGGGAAAGATAAAGCAGTGAGTGGATGGAAACATTAAAAATTAAGCTCTAAGAGCATTAATAAGGACCAACACTGAAGCTGGGCGAGGAGACCTGGATCTCGGATAACATTCCAGTTTATCAGAACGATTTTAAAAAGATTTGATGTGCTTTACTGCACAAAATTGACTAGTTGCCTTCTGTGCACAAGGATTGTATTTTGTAACACGGTGTAATATATTATACTATGTTGCAGCATTAAGACTTCCATTAAATGGTTAGATATAGTTACTGCTTTTTGTTTTAGACAGCATGGATTGCTTTCATTATTGAAAATTGCATATTTATAAATATTAAATCAAAACTGAAGTCTGAACACTTTTGAGCCACTGCACAGCAGTGTCTGTGTACTTGTTCTTTGATTAAAGCCTTTAAGTTGGCACAACATAATTAAACCTACATCTCATCTTATAAACGTAAGCATTGTCAAAAGGGAACTAAATATATTCACTAGCGCGTTGTTGACACTGGACTTGCTATAATCAAGATCACAGAAATTGTTTCCACGAATCATTAACAGCATTAACACAATGATCCCTCTGTAAATGGATTTTACAGGCTACAAGTGCACTGACCGGTGGTGGGCACAGTTATAATCAAGTGTTTCTATGCCCACAAGCGTAAGCATACACCTTCAAGTCAATTACAACTCTACAAGAGTCCTGTTACATTAGCATCCTTTTCAAAGCTACCTGCCTAAGCCTGTATTCAGCACAGCTCAGAAAACCATTTCCTGCTGAAGTACCCTTTAAGCCGCAATATTAAATGGCCTTTAAACCTTTAAAAAGGTACTGTTGCAATTTATGGTTTTTCCTTTACATAGGACAACGGACTGAGCAGAGAGGCCTTTGTTACTGCTCAGCCTGACAAACAGTGGAATGTGATAATGTATAATAATATTTCAGCTTTTGCATCTCACATGACTTCTGTCATCGATGCTGCTCAAACGCAGCTAAAAGGCAGGTCTGCTGTTGAAAATGTCGCCTTCCACTCACTTAACCCTCTATAGTGTTTCACTCATCTTTCTCATAACCACAGAGGCAGTGAGTGTTATTACTGGCAAGACCAAGAAAAAATATAAAAAAATATATATATATAATTTTAGTTTGTTTTGTTTCAGTTAAGCAGATTTGAAGCTAGAAACTAATAACCTCTGTCTAAACCATCTCTAGCTTCAATGTCATAGCAGGCAGCAGCATCACATTAAATGCTATTAGATGCACACTCCCTCACTGATAACACACCAGCAGGGTGCAGATGGGTTGGGAGGGTTGCAGGTTGTTACTGCCTGATGTGCATATGGAGCATCTCTTTGTAGAAGGAAGCACCAAAGAACCTGACAGACGCAACAGCCTGACTGCTGTACCCCGTCTGGCTTTGAAGCCCCCCATCAGACACAAGGGCCAAGAAAACAAGGACAGAGGTGCATGTGTATGTCTATGTGCATAGGGATAATCCAGCAAGTTAGGACGTCTATATTTTTTTCATCCGTGGTTTTTCAGAAATCATTTTCATAGACAAGTTAAGGGACAGAACCCTTTCTCTTTATATTAAAAAAACAAAACAAAACAAAACAAAAAAAACAAAAACAGTCTGTCTATGCCAAATGTGAGACTAGGGGGTAATTTGAAAAAAACTGTCCCAAGACATTCTGAAATTAAAACTGAAGTCTGACTTCTGTTTGCCATATGTGCCAAACAGATGGATTCAATTTAAAAACTAGTCTTCTGAATCTGTGAACTGCCTGTTTGTCTTGACCTTTAAAGCAGCTTTAATTGGCTTTTTGGATACTTAGCTCAAGCTCACGCACTACACATGAAGCTAAAAACAAACATTTGATGTATAAGGATTTCTGTAGTTTGCTATGTTTAATATGTTAACAGATATCATCTGTTTACTGACTGAGGATTTATTTGGAGTAGGTTTATATCTACCTGGTGAATGTAGCTCTATTTAGCTTTGCCTTTTTCTCCCTGAACTCCTGAACTCAATTTGGCGCTAGATTTCCCACTTAATTCTTTGTGCTATGCAGGTAATGTACAAATAAATATTAAACAGAGCAGCTACAATTGTACAATTGTGGGGCATTTCTGCTTTTTCTCAGAGCTTAACTACATAGCTTCATTATACTTTTGCATGTTTTCCGAGGACTCTGAGATATAAAGTGGAAAAGTTATGCGTTCTCTTTTTTGTAACTCGCATGAATCTATTCTCAGTTATCTGAATCATTACTCCGTCTCCCCATGGCTTAGGTGGGGTTTAAATGCTGTGAGGAGCTTGGCAGGAAGCTCTGAGTTATGTATGTGCACTGGTTTAAATCCAGGATATGATCACACCAATCCAACAGAGCAGGGTTATGATCCAACTTGGTTGCAACAACTTTGTCAACTTAACATTTTCATGAAAATAGCTATGCATATTACTTCAACAGTTTTTGGAAATTGGATTGTATGTGCCAAGTACAGATGAGTCAATCCGCACCATTGTGTGCCAGGCTGCTTTGTTCGGAGGTGTTAAGTAGAGTTTACGGTTTACAGAATTAAACTCTTACAGGGGGCATAGAACATGACCAGAGCGTGTTTCTTCTTCTTCAGTGCTTCTCGGAAATCCTCTAATCCAAGATGGCTGACGCTTGATGGCTTGTCCTCCCAAGACTGCTCAGGTGGAGGAGGTGCCTGGGGACTGGAGACAATAGAAACGGCACAGCCAGTGTTTATTTTTTATTTAAAAAAAAAAAAAAAAAAATATATATATATATATATATATATATATATATATATATATATATGTGTGTGTGTGTGTGTGTGTGTGTGTGTGTGTGTGTGTGTATATATATATGTGTGTGTGTGTGTGTGTGTGTGTGTGTGTGTGTGTGTGTGATAACATGTGAATACATGCTTTATAATGGGAAAAGACTTTGACTAAGACTTTATATCATCCTTATATAAACTGATGTCTGCTGACCTCTGGTCACAGACATTGCTTTTATGGAGCCTGTAATTGCCACAACTGAGCACATGTCCTTGGATGTCCATTATTTCTCACACAGACCCTTTCCAAAGATGAATTTATAATACAGGAATAAGGTTTAAAAAAAAAAAAAAAAAAAAAAAAAAGAGCAGCTAAAATGTTTAAGGTCAGGACTAAATTACTGTAATGTACATGAGTTTGCTTTTGTGTCTAAATGCAGTGACATTGCATAGGCAGCAACTGTTGGACATAAGTAAAGAAGTGATTAGGCTGCTGCTTGTAGAGTGGGTGACTCACTTGTGCATGAACTCGATAATCTTGTCCTTGCTTCGGAGCTGTGGCAGCGTGTACTTCTCCTCACCTTGCTCGAAATACTTAACGGTTGGGAAGCCAGAAATCTTGAAGCGATCCCCCACAGCCTTGTGCACTGTGGCATCCACTGCTGCCAACATACCTGGACTCTGTACAAACAACAATAATAAACTGTAAATCTTGTGGAAAATTGGTAAAATGCAAAATTTTGTCAATTTTAGAAACAATCCAAGTCTGCAAACAACTTCACTAGGTACTTTTTTTGTAAACAAATGTGCTGCATTAAAAACACTAGCAGAGAAGCAAGGAGGAGAAAAATAAATGATATGCTGGGCCATAGGAGCACAGTGTGAGAGAGGCTCGAGTCCATCCATATTAGATAATGGCCAGGATTCTCTCATTGACCTCCAATACTGGGCAGAGAGCCACAAGAAGAAGGTCCAGGCGTCAGGCCGGGGGGGACGCTCATGGATGAGATAATTGCTACAGTCACCAGGCTGAAGTTTTATAGGCCCTGCCCCTGGCTGGGGAGTGTTGGATTACCACAGAGGACAGAATGGCGGGGAAAAGAGGTGAGGAACACACCCGACTAATCAGAAACACATCGAGAGCTGAGCTTTTGCACAGAATTACCAGCGTGTCAGCTGCATTGGCGAACGGCCTTTAGGCCAAAAGGAGGGATTATTGTGATCTGCGCTGAACTCATATTTAGAGTGTTGCATATGAAAATGTACCCAAACACACAGGCCTGTAGAAAAGCATGCTGTGCACATGAGCACAAACAAAAGGTCATGAAACTTACATCTTCGCCCTTGTTGAGAATTTCAGCAGCTTCATCATACTCTGGCTTCATCTTCTTGCAGTGGCCACACCCTAAAGGATTCCAATCACATGTTTAAGTTAGACTCATGTCAGATTTCTAAGGCTTATTACATTTTTACAGCACTGTGCAAAGTCTTAGAACATCAGATTGGCTGTTTTAGTAATGTTTATTTCACTCTTACAACTCTCTTTACAACTAGAAAATGTAGTTACACCTGTTCAACTGCTTGTTAATGTAATCAGCCAATCACATGGCAGCAACTCAGACAGTGTAAGTCCAAGTGTTATAGTCTTAAACTAACCCTGCACTCAAAGGCAACAGATAGGTGCTTTTGTGACAAGTACAGAGGAATTGTCTGGGAGATTGTATAGAATTTGCAGGCATTAGGGAGCTGCTACTGATATGCAGGAGACTCCCTGAACTTGGGAGATGGGATGTCTGCAACAAACAGGATGGGAAAACATTTGTGCTGTGAATTCAGTTTCAGTTCAAAACCATAACAGCTGTATGAGGAAGGATATATTACTATAAACATGAAAAATAGGATATGAACATATTGCAGGCTTGCTGCAGTCTACCCGAACTGTCGCTGGGCAAAAAGGGAGGGTACAACCTGGACAGGTCGCCAGTTTATCCCAGGGCAAACATACACTGACAGACAACTCTTAACTATCATTCACATCTACGGTCAAGGTAGCACTGAGGGAACATGCAACTCCACCACCATGCTGCCCTAAAAAAAATAAATAAGTAAAACACACACCACACAAAAAAAAACATGGAAACTATAAAATGTATTTATTTAGGTCCAATATGTACATTAATAAGGATCTACAAATATCAGCCATCAGTGTGATCCTACAGTCAATAATTGGGAGACAGAAGAAAGAATCACATTTCAATGAGAAACAACATACCAGTTCTAAATAGCTGAAGAGAGATCAGCCACAATATTAACACCTCCTTGTGTGAAGTGACTGAGTGTTGTATATTCCCAAGGAAATGATTTAACCATCACAGCATTAAAGATGAAAGAGCTTTAATGATGTTATCTTTGCACAACATTACATCCACAGAGCTGTCTTGTCGAATCAGCGCATTAACAGCTGTAATTCTTTGGTGTCTTGCTGTTTGTCAGTGGGCTTACTGCTGGCATGCTGAGGGTGAAACTGTAAATGAGACAACATGAGTGTCTCCTGTTTACCAGGGGAGTTAAGTCACGTCTAATTACTTACTACATGTTTCACTCTGAGGCATAGTGTGTGTGTTTGTGTCTGTGTAAGCATGCTGGAGACAAACTTGAGTGGAGCATAAGTGCTAGGTGTGAGTGATGAGTACAGTAGTGGAAGAGAGAGCAAGACAAGGACAAAGGGCGAGAGAAAACAAACTAGGGGAAGTGGGGGTAGAACTGGGTGATAAGGATGAGATCAGTCGTCACCAGTGTGATATATCAAACTGTTCATGATGACACCATTGAAATTTTAAAAATGATCAAATGAATTATATCCCAGCTATAGAAAAGGTTGTGTCTTTGTCAACTTAAGGGTATAAATTCCATTGCATTGCCAAAGATCCCCATCAGCCAAATTATGTACTTCTTTATCTACTAATTAAAAAAAAAAAAAAAAAGAATACCATTTGTGTGTAGTGTTTTTGCTTTTTATAGCTCTAACATCTCTCTTGAGGTAGTGGTGTCTGTATGCGTGTGTGTGAACATGTGTTGACAATAAATCTGTTTGTGGATCGTGAATAAATTCCACGTTGGGTATGGAGGAGTGATAAATATTGCATGAGCAGCAAGCAAACATTTTATTTGTGGATCTACAATTGATTTAAAAAAATAAAATAAAAAAAGAAACAACAACTATGGGCCCACACGGTGTATTGGATGTTTTGTCTTAAGGTGCAGTGAATATGCTGTTTGATCTGGGATGAGGACAGATGCACTGACCAAGCTTGGTAAATTTCCAAACTTAGTAAATTGCCCTTGTCATAACAGTTCAGGAATCCCTTTCTTCAAGATACATTGCCGTGCTGGTGCAGGCTATAAATCAAGTTTGATCTGCCACGTGGAAAAAAAGCTACTTCTCTTTCAACTGAGTCACTGTGGTATGTGATCTTGCAGATTGTGTTTTCTTACCAGAAAAACGGTGACTAAAAAAGGACTTTGTCTGACCCTTCAAACTGATGAGTAAGAGAGAAATGTCCGTTCTGTGCTCTGCATCATCCCTGCTGAACATTCAGTACAAGTGGTGCATGAGGGCCATGGCCAGAGAGAGAGAGTGTGTGTGTGTGTGTGTGTGTGTGTGTGTCTGTCTCTGTGGGGGGTGGGGTCAGAAACAACCAAAATATTGCTGATTCAGACAGAGTGTGGGGGGAAAAGAGCTGAGAGTTGAGGGAACGCACAAACTGGCATCACACTGCTGTAGCTGTAATAAAAATCGATGCATGCCGAAAAGAAAAAAGCTTGGTGAGTCCCCTCTGCTTGACAGAAAACGTTTGGGTGCTGTAAGGTCATACTCTCTGCTTTTTCTGCAGCAGTAAGCTGAGACTGTGGCCGTTTGCTAAGTTGCCATTCAGATCTAATAATGTCCTGATGTGCCAGCTGTACCTCAAACTCAAAGATTTAAGAGTCCCGTCAGGAATTTGCGATGTTGTGATTGCAACAGTTAATCTAATTGCCCACGACCTTGCAATTAAAAAAACACAACATAAAAACATTGCAGCATGCATCACAAATTCCCCCCCCCCAAAAAATGAAAATTTTTAATCCCAAAATTATGAAATTCTTTGACATTACCACCTGCTGAATCTGTAAGCATTAAACACGTTCTGACGAGGTATCCAGCCTTGTTAAGGCTGGCATGAAGACATCTTTCTTATTTTTTGAAAACAGTATCGCAATATATCAACTTGTAACCCTTGTATTGTGATGGATATTGTATCGCAAGATTCTTGCCAATGCAAAGTCCTTTCTGGTTTAACGTGTGCTGTGGTTCCGTAAAACAACACTGGCAGAGAGGACTTTTGTTTTGGTCTGGGACTTAATTAAGTTCATTCTGCGAACCAGAGTGTGCAGTTAGCTCCGTAAGGAGCTGCACGCACATAACCCCCATGGAGGGCTGTACAGAGGACGGTGAAAATGGCCGCGTGGTGAGGTGGAATTCAAGCTGATGGTGGTAGTTGGAAGACCATTAATCTCACTCTGACAGAAGAGCCATTAAGAAACTGCATTGAAGCAGCAAGGCCAGGCATCTATGTGTGTGTGTGTGTGTGTGTGTGTGAGTGTGTGTGAGTGTGTGTGAGAGATATACAGAAACTTGCTGTGTAACTGTGTGCTATAAATGTTTGCACCATTGTGCAAAATGTGTCTTTGAAATGTTTAATGGATGTGCAGATATTTGTGTGTTTAAATGTGATCTGAAATGATTTGATGCAGCTGACCACTGAAGATCCACCCTGAAGGTAATGTTTGACCACAGTATGTTGTATGTAATACTACAAATTCATTTATTTTGGAAAACCTTATATAGAAGTTTTTTCTATTGATGATTTTATATACCATATACCAATATCTATAATATAGTTATTCATCTGTGTTGGTAAATTTCTTCAAGGAATAGTGCCTAGCATAGCAGGAAATTCAGATTCAGAGGGCAACATGAAGGATTCATAAGTTTTTACATCTTCAAAGCTGCATGATTTACATGTTTTATATATTTAAGAAACATGCAAAAGACATAACTGAAACTTAGTATGCACTTTGGCTACTTCTTGCCTGCATGCAGCATCCCTTTCTATCCTTGTCAGGGCATCTTGCATAACCATTTTTATATTTCAAATAGTCTAAATAGATAGAGGCAGGAATATAGGGTGACTTGTGTAGACGTAATCTGAAAGATCAGTGACACCGAATTATTGGTAGGGGAGAGTGTAGCCAAACAACACAGGATGGTGGTGTGTAAAATGACTCTGGTGGTGAGAAATGAAGAGGACTAAGGTGAGCAGAGGACATGAGACAGGGTCTGGGTGGTGCTTTCAGATGACTGGACTACTCCCCAATCACAGCAGTCCAGGGAGTAGTCCAATCACAGTTGTGATCAGGAAGTCAGGTAGGAGACAGGTAGGATGATACTCTGGATGTCATCAGTAAAGGTGAAAGTGGACAAGGAGACTTAGTGGTGGAACGAGGAAGTTCAGGAGTGGTCAGCTAAGAAGCAGTAGGACACAGAGGACTGAAGAGAGAAGACAGATGTACAGGGAGATGCAGTGTAAGGTGAAGGTAGAGGTAGCAAAGGCCAAACAGAGGCTTGTTTGCTAGGTTGGACACTAAGGAGGGAGAGTTTGTACAGGGTGGTGAGGCAGAGAGATAGAGATGGGAAGGAGGTTATTAAAGAACAGCATGGAAATGTAAATGTAAGACTGTGGTGAGGTGGGCTGTAGGTGTGACAGAGGAGTTCAAGGTGGAGGTGGGTCTGCATCAAGGATTGGCTCTAAGCCCCTTCTTGTTTGCTCTGGTGATGGACAGGCTGACAGGTGAGATTAGACAGGAATCTCCATGGACTATGATGTTTGTAGATGACTTTGTGATTTGTAGTGAGAGCAGGGAGAAGGTGGAGGAAAAGAAGGTGCAGGACTTTAAGTACTTGGGGTCAACGGTTCAGAGCAACAGACAGTGTGGAAAAGAGGTGAAGAGGCGAGTGCAAGCAGGTTGGCACAAGTGGAGGAAAGTGTCAGGTGTGTTGTGTGATAAAAGAGTATCAGCGAGAATGAAAGGAAAGGTTTTCAAGACGGTGGTGAGACCAGCGATGCTGTACAACTTAAAGACAGTGGCACTGAAGAAAAGACAAAGGCAGAGCTGGAGGAAACAGAGCTCAAGATGTTGAGGTTCTCTTTGGGAGTGACTAGGATGGACAGGATCAGGAATGAGGACATCAGAGGGACAGATCCTGTTAGATGCTTTGGAGATAAAGTCAGAGAAGCCAGATTGAGGTGGTTTGGACATGTTCAGAGGAGAGATTGTGAATATATTGGTAGAAGGATGCTGAGGTTGGAGCTGCCAGGCAGGACATCTAGAGGAAGACCAATGAGGAGATTTATGGATGTAGTGAGAGAGGACATGAAGTTAGTTTGGGTGAGAGAAGAGGATGCAGAGGACAGAGTTAGATGGAGGCACATGATTTGCTGTGGCGACTCCTGAAACGGAACAGCCCAAAGGAAAAGAAGAAATCTATATGGTTTAATTAAGTGATGCTATTTAGCTTTTCCTTTTCAGTGGATCATATTTATGGCTATTAAATGTCGGTACATTCTTTATACTACCCATCTAATATAACTAACACCAAGTTGTGTATATACACAGCGACACAAACATTCTGAGCAGTCTGCAGTTAAAGAACACAGCCCCATACACACTTAATACTGAAAATTTTTCAAGCAATATTCATTATGGTAATTATGGCAAAATATGTACAGTAGATAAAAAACAAGTCAAAGGTGGCACTTAACCACTTTATGTGCTGACAGGCACTTAACCCATAACAATACAGTACTTCACCATTTAGTACTTTTTAATATTTTTATATTAAAACCACAAAAAGAAAGAACCTATCATTAGGGAGTGAATAATGAGAAAGTTGCATCTAGCAGATCCCACTGCAGTGAGAGTGTAAATGATGTTTTTAATCACTTCAACAGCTGGAGAGTGTGTTTACCCTCTGGGAGGAGTGCAGTGCTTCCAGCAACCTGGAGGTATGAAAACTTTGCAGCAAAGGATGAGATGACATTTTGAAAACCATGAATCATCATTATGATGAAAGCTAGGGGAAAGGGTCCTACTTTTATTTATTCATTTATTTATGTATACAATGTGGAGACTGAGACTCCAGCAAAGAAAAGAGAGGTAGGGGAGGCAGAGAGAGAAGGCAGTCAGAAGCGGAGTAGCTGAAAGACAAGACGATAGGTTCAACAACTGGTTGCAGTACTACATTTTGCATTTATCAACATACAAAATCTCCTTTGGACAGCTTCCTTACATGTGGGGGATTTGGACCAAAGCAATGTGAAACTGAACAAAAAAAAAAAAGAAATAAATAAAAAATACTAACCCAATGACAGCAGCAGCTTGGTGCGTGAATATAACTGACAAGCAGGCTTATGTGAACCATATGGCAACAGCGAAGCATTCTGATGTGATGAGCTTGTGTGTGAGCGTGACACACAAAATGCTAGAGTTCCCGTTTTTCAGCTTTATTCACTAACTTTAGCTAAATGTTAAGATTAAACCTGACACCGCGAGCGTGATGTTATTTGTGTGACTAAATTCTACCCCAGAGAATTAGCAAGAACTTGTTTTACACAGCACGAAGGAATGTGAAAATCCTCGGACACACTGCTGCACATATTTTACAATCGAAAACATTATTTTCCTTTCTGAAAGCAATTTTATTTATATTTATATTTCTAGGGTTGGAAAAGGGCAAGTCTGACAATAGTTTCCAGACTTTATTGTGAAGTCTACATAGAGTTCCTTTGACTTTACACACACACACACACACACACAGTGAATTATGGGACTTAAAAAAAATAAATATAATAATAATAAATAAAAAATAAAAAGGGACAAGCAGGTGTGTCCCTTTGTAAACTACAGTACATATGTTCAATCACTTATACTTGTCATAGGTGGAATCTATTCAAGTACTGCTGAAAAACTATTTCTTAGTAAACTAACATTGCCAACAGTCCTGAGAAAATGATTTAGTAGGCACCACAGACACTTATGTTTTTTGTTCAAAAAGCCTAAAAAGGATAAATAATTAATAACTAATAGTTAACAATTCAGACAATTCATTATTAAATCTTCAGCAAAAAACGTCAGACATTTGCTGATGACCGTTTCTAAAATGTGAGAGTTTATGTTTTACTTAGTAATAAAAATGTAAATTGCAATTTCAGATGGTTAAAAAATATAAGTACAGTCTACATCAAATAATTTATTATACCTCTGCAGTTTTTCAGCTTGCTTTTTTACTCACAAGGGGCGTAGAACATGACCAGAACCGAGGGATGTTCCTCCAGGAAGCTGTCAAAAGACTCATCAGTCAGGTGGAAGACGGCAGAATCTGTCTCCGACCACAGCACCTCAGGGGTTTTTGGCTGGGGAGGCTGAGGGCTAAAACAGGAAGAGGGGAAAAAGAGAGAGCGAAAGAGGAAAGGGGCATTTAACAGGCAGACAAATTCCAGCTGGTGTTTAAATCTGTATGGAGGAAAATAATAATAATAATATTAATATTAATAATAACAGCTGTAACCTACACTCCACCCAACATGTCACACTTCCTGTCTGTCTCACACTCACCAAGCAGCCAGGCTTCGATTACGGAGCACAGGGCCGCAATGCCAGGAGTACGTGGACACAGACATACAGTAAACCTGTGCACACTCGCTGCACTTACGCACGCATACGCCACTTAAAGAGACACACACATACACACATTTCCCTTCTGCAATCTTTTGTCATCACACATTCTGGCGTGAGCAGAAGCCACGAGTCAGGACATCTTTTAAAAGAAAAGACTAGAACTGTGCTACTGGTATTGGAAGATCCTTTTATCCAGAATGTCAACTGTCTAATATACATCTCACTGATACAGGAAAAGGGTCAGGATCAGAGTTTACCAGACACTTTATCAGATGACATCTTTGATTGCTCTTCTGCAACATGAGATGCAGTTCTCTTCTGTGCTGCCTCTATAGAGCACATACCACACCACTTGTGCTGTCCCACATTATTGGTGTGAGAGCACAGATACATATATATCACTAAGGATACGGACTCTGCCCACTTCTGTCTATTTATGGGCTCGAAACTAGACTCGACACACTCAGGGATGTAGGAGGAGTTGTAGAGGCTATATCTGGAATAGATACTATGCCTATCCCACTGTCTCCTTTGAAAGCTCTGCTTTGTTGCTCTGGCTGTGGCCCAGTGGACAGCGGTGACTTTGCTGCCAGCCCCTCAACACCAGTGGGAAAAGGAGATGGAGAGGAGAGAAAAGCAGCAGAGCCAAGAGGGGGTGTGAGACTGGGAGTTATGGGCAGAGCGTGTGAGCCAAGGTGAGAAAGATAAATGAGACAAGAACAAGAATCCACAAGAAGTGTGGATTGATGATACTGTGGCAAGGTGAGTCGAGCCGAGAAAAGCTGCGATGAAGACCACAGTGATGGTCAAACAAAAAGTGATGCCAGACATTTAAGGTGAGATGCAAGAAGGTGAGATGCACTGACGGAGCTCTGCTCTGTATTTTAAGCAACTTGAATTAGTTCATGAAAGTGACCAGGACCATACTCACTTCTTCATCCAGTCTGCAATATCTTTGCTTGTGGCTCCGTAGTTTTCATAGTGGTGAAGAAACTTCCCCTTCCTAAAAGACAAAAGTAATAATGATGACACAAATCATTTAACGCATCTCTACATGGATCTGAGAAGGTTAAAGCTTTTTCATGTGTTTTCATTTTTTCACAACAGAAAGTGCAGCCAGCCCAAAGCGCAGGTAAAGTGCCAAAGCACTGCTGTAGAGGGATATACACTCCTGCACCGACACCTGTATGTTCAGTGCAGGTACGTTAAAGCAGTGTATACAATGATTTATTGGTAAAAAGACAACTGGTTTGTAGATGTGTTTTGACCATTAAAAGGAGTCAGAGTTGGAAAACTGTCGCTGATGTGAATCAAAGCTGATAACAGCTTCCATCCTCCACAAAGATGTTTCCATCCAAGCAGGGGACAAATACATTTAACTTCCAAAAAATCTTAAAGATCTAATTGACAATTTTTAATGTTTTTACTGTTGTTTAACAAAATAATGGTTTAAGACCAGAAAAACCTGAACACAAATAAACAAGAGTAAAAACAGAAAATGATTTTGGGGTCAACTTTCAGTGTGATGGGACAATTTATTTTTCCACATATGTTCAGAATTTCAGCGCATAACTGGAAATGGCTTTAGTGTGAAGTCTGATTTTCCATCATATCCAACACAACAGATGTAAAGACAGGATGGAAACACAATTATAAAAAGACATAACATAACGTAAAACAAAGCCCTGGGTCAGACCGTTGAGTAACACAACAAGTCAAAGCCAAAAGTAATTGTTTTAGGACAACTGACAAAAGCTCAACATGGGTGGATACTTGCTCTGTCTTGCGTTTTTTAAGTCTGGCCTAAAAGTGCATATAAGAAATAGCCTGTTGTAAAATGTTTGAAATTAGCCTCAAGCACATCTTAAGGTCTTCAGTCTGAAAGGAATCAAAACTAAAGCGGATTGTTTTCATAGGAATCAGTTTATCTACTCTTTCGGCTGTAACTTAATGAAGGCAGGAAAGATGTGGTGGCTTTCATCCCAAAGGATCAATGTCAGCAATGACTGGCTCTGGGCAGCGTTATCTGCAAACAGCGCAAGGGTGGTGATGACCGCATATTCAGGGCAGGCAAAATTAAAGGTGATACGTGATATTACACACACACACACACACACACACACACGATCTGCAGCTTAAAAACTTGCATTTTAAGTGACCTGAGTTCTGTGGCCGAGTGTTACTGCTTGGAATTCAATCAGTGAGATTTATGACCAAGTCTACATTTGCTTGCTTTATCTCTACACCAAAACCCTGTAAAAATCAAGTAGAGGTAATGTGAAATAAATGTCATTTGCCCTGCAGTCTCGTGTGTTTCTCTGCGTTAAAGGACACAGCAAGGACAAAGAAGCTGAAATTTTTTCACTTCTTTTTAATTAATAGAAAGTTGAGGTAGTAGAATAGTATTTTTCTCAATGAAAAGGTACAAGGCCTTAGACACTTGGTCTTAACAGGTGCAGCAGCGAGATAACTCCAGCTGTGTTGATGCCGATTTACCCTGTAGTGATTAGTTGCTGTTTATCAGCGAGGGGCTCATTACTGCAGCCAATGGGCTTGAATGGTCGTTAGGCAGTCCTGCGCTGACACTAATGTGCTCTCGGCTAACAGACTGGCCCTGGCTCAGCTACACAAGTGCATGTGCATGTGCATGCGTGTGCCCGTACAGGAACAGGGCACGCGCGCGCACACCCACACACACCCACACAGACTAACCACAGTGGCACTTAATCAGTCCTGGTCTAATTAAAAGGCCAGACTGGAATGAGAGAGTATTTAATGTGGAAATGCAGATGATAAAAAAGGGTGCAGGAAGAATAAGAAGCAGACAAGATTGTGAGCTACAGAGCACCAGCAGACATTTAACAACACTGTAAATATGAGGATGATGCAGGGATGCTCTGGCTGCGAGGGGGGGGGGGGGGGGGTCTGCTTTAACAAACACGATCAGTCACACTCTTCAGCCCTTAATGAGAATGTGGATACAAGCTTTGAGCCTGTATGCATACATTTAGATACCCAGACTGAACACTAAAATAAACAGTATATATTTCCCCTAACTACTCTAAAGTACTACATCAATGTCACATGTGGCCTTTAGGTGTTCAAGATATTTTAAAAATGTACAGTATATTCAAAGCCCTAATTTAGTTTTACTAGCTAACAATTAAAAATGCTGACTAGCTTCGAGTCTTCAGGCAGATAATGCTGCACTGTCAACAGCCAACAATGCGGCAACCAATGGCAGCTAACGAGAAGTTTGAACAAAACACTCCAGGCGACAAAGCCCAATTTTCACAAAAATAAGGATGTTGTGTAAAATGGAAAAAAAGAGAAACGTTTGAATTACACTGATGATTATAAAACATCTCAAGAAATCATATTAGATGCTGAAACTGAGAAGTTTGTTACTGCCTCCTCGAATGCAAGTTAAAGCGTTTGCATTAATGCACCAGAATGAGTAACTTCCACATATGTGAAATGCATCTACATCCACCTTTTTCAGAAAAGGTCCTGCTTATTTTACCAACACTATTCCAAACCACAATCTGCACAAATTACAGCACGGTGCAGTCCAGGTGCCAATCTCACCTGCCTGTCCAGTCCAGACATGTCACCCTTTGAAAACATTTGTGACATCATGAAGTAAAAAAATTAAACAAATATATACATTCACTGGCCACTTTATTAGGTACACCTGTTCAATCTAAAGCAATCCAATACAGCAGCTCTGCCATGAAGCATTTTTTCAACCTCCCAGACAAACCTAAATGAATGAGGGCGCCAAAACATTAGAACCACCTCATTCTATAATGCATTCCTGTACAACTTTACTACCCACCTGACCTCAATAATAAACAGAGTAGAATTATCACCTTTCTGACAGTTTCAACTTAAAAATGGACAAACACTGTAAAATTAGAATTGGCGAAAGAGCTGCTGTATTTTTTCAATTAGATTGTACAGGTGTACCTAATAAAGCGGTCAGTGAGTGCATCTCCTTAGCTGTTAAATGAAAATGGGATCCAACACCGTAATGAAAAGAAGTCCTTGTCCCAGCTTTTTTGAGATGCGTTGCATCCAATTTAAAATGCACATTTATTTTTCAAAAACTATTTCTCCGTTTCAACATCTGACACATTGTCTGTGTGTCATTAAGAATGTAAACAGTGTCTGTTAACCAATACTTCAAGCTGTGTGTCCATGCTTCTCTGACAATGGTACCCAGCTGGAGACAACACTCCTGTGAGTTTACTTTTCCCAAAAAAGGAGTACTAGACAATTTCAAAGCTTGTCAGAAACTCTCTCCTTTACACCTGCTAAAAAGCAAGTTCTGGACCCTGAAGATCACCTTTGCAAGGTGCAAGTCTGCCGCCATGATGTCCGTTAGTGTTTAAGAGACCTGGACTGCACTCTCTGTTTGAAGTGTCCCTACTCAGATGTTCTGAGCCCTGGAAGTGAGGGCTGAGCCTAAAGTGAGACAGATGAGAGGACTCGACTCACTCAAAGTAGCAGAAGGTCGGGTAGCCTTTGACGTTATACTCCTGCTTGAGGCTGTCAAACTCAGCCGGGTGCACATTCATCCCCGCCAGTACCTTAACAAAACAAAATAAAAGAGAAAAGTAGGCATGGGTTGTCAGGGAGGTGAAGGAAATTGAAGGCAGAGAGACGAGACAGAGAAAGGACATCAAACATCAAAACAGGTTAGTTGTCATCAAAGAGCTCCAAAATAAAAAAGATGGATTACTCCAAGTATGAAAAGAGACTCTACTGTGAATGAGCATGGAGAAAATGAATGTTGATGAGCAGGCTGTAATCAAACACTCACTTTTTCCTGATCAAATCTTTATTGACATTTTCATTTAAATAACTGACACAACATGACTTGAGTTTTGAGTTTTTCTTCTGCAATATGGAAATGGACTAAAATCTGGTTTTTAGATGTGTGTCAACAGTAAACTTGTAAACCAACATTTAATGGATTCGAAGAATTTGAGTGCTTTTGTTTTGCATCCGGACTAAAAGTTTACAAGCAAAGTAGCAGCAGTGGTCTACTTCCATTCTCATTTTACTGCAAATTATCAATAAATGGAGGAAAAGACTCTGCAAACTTGTGGGACAAGAAACAGAAATGGGTGGCATCAGAGAAACGGCTATGTTGTTATCAAAACTGAAAATCACATTTCTGCACGGATCACTTAAGAAGGGCTAATGCTAAGCTCGACATACACTGTAAGCTCAAATTTTATGGTAAAACATGAACCTGCTCTTTAGATGTTAGTAATACATTCTCCTAAAATTAACATTCTATTAGCAGGTTGCACGCTGCCAACAAGAAGGTGTTACTATGCATGAATGTAGCATTTAACATGTCCAAGTGTAGCGTTTGCAGCCAATGTAAGGCCTGTTGAAACTCTTTTTTTTTTTTTCAACCATATTGGCATTAGGTTGGTGCACAGTATACAATGCCAAGCATGTTTGCTGCATGTGTGCTTTGTCACCTTTAAATACACTGATAGATAAATAAACAGCCATTCATAAACCCTGAGGTAACTGTTAAATTATACCTGGCTATATGTGAAAGTGTTTGGACAAGACACTGAAACCCTAAGTAATGGAGCCTAAATGTAGCAGATGTCCTCAACCATTTCCCTATGGGGATCGATAAAAGTACCAGGGATTTGGACACGGAGAACCTTTGAAAACATTTGAAAATTCAACAGATGAAACAGCTCATTCTGCACCAAAGTGACTTGCTGATACAAAAGAATTGGTTCTGTGGTTTCCTAGTTCTACAATATTCTAGTTTGCAAGTTCAAAAACATGGCAGCACTCATTCTCATGTCTATGGCAGCTAGTAAGTCCCCGCCTACTACTAGTTGTTGGGAAATAAAGATAAAAAAAACTGAAACTGTTCTGCAACTGTAACCTGACAGATTCCAGGATGGAGGATTCACTGCAAAACACACTTATGACAGCAATTTCTGCAATAGAAGCAGATCCAGGAGTCAGGACATACTGTACCTTCTACAATATTTAAAGTCAAGTGTTTTTCATAACTATCACTGATATACAGCACAGGTATTAAAAAAAATAAAAATAAATAACACAATTAAACCGCCCCCACATTAATCTGAGAGTTTTTCCAGCCTGATGAGACGCAACACTTTAGACATCACCTTTACAGCTTCCTGAGTCCATGACACCGACAAGAGAAATGTGTTTACAACTTGGCTGACCACCACTTCAGTATTCAAACCTTTCACTTTGCAGCAGCACAATTACCTCACACTCGAAAATCTATTTCAGCATCACACACAAACACACACACTCCTCTGTGTTGTGTACTCAAATACATGAGGTTCATTTTAAGTGGAGAGGCTGAAATCCTCACTGCTCATGAGCATAATCAAACAAACATGTAGTTTATTATAGTTTCATTCATTTCCGGCTTCATGTGAGGCAAACACGACACACTACTCCTTCGCTCTCTCCTCTCTGCGCACATTATACAGGATGTTCTCAGATTCTTCTACTAGTTCTATGAGGTGGAAGTGTTTATGAACACAACTAATTTGTTTCCCTAGTTGATCACAGAGTTGCTTTACTGTGCATCGCTCTCCAATGCTATTAAAAACTATTTCAACAACCATCCACCCCTGACGGGGGAAAGGAAAAGTTGAGGAGTAAACACAAAGGCTGGACAGGCTAAACTGACAATAAATCTATACAGAGGTTGTTAACTTCAGCCGTAAGGACACTGGCTCTTGATTTTAGCTGCAGGTGTCAGGAAAAAAAAACAAGGAACAAACATTTATTGCAACAACTGATTACTAAAGAGCACTGAAATCATTACCCACACACACACACACACACACACCTACACCTAGTTACAATTGGTATGGAATCAACTATCTCTGGTGTTCAGTTGCAAATCAAACATAGATCAACTACAAATTAAATCCAGCAAAGGGCGATTGGGGCTCCTAGATTTCCATCTGGGGTATTATCGTGCAGAGTCAAAGCCTGTGGTGCAGAAATTTCTGAGGTTATCAGCTTGTGAGAACCGCAACTAACCCTAAGCCATTATGCTAAGCTAACCACCGAAACACTCACTGCTGACACATCTTGTCTAATCGGCAAACATCACAGAAGGGAAAGCTGCAAATCAGCGCCAGTTCATGCAAAAGGACAGCTTACTAAATGCACAGGGGGGGAAGGATTCAGCAGACTTACATATTTGCCCTTTGTCTCTGTGGCCGCTTGCTGAAAGATGGGCTGCATTCTCTTACACACGCCACACCCTGCAACCGTAACACAAAACACAACAGCACAAGCTATTACAGAGAAGTCAATGGGAAATGATGCTCTGACAGCGTCGATACAAATGTCAAAAGATTTCCCATCATCTGCTAGGGGAATGGTTTCAGTCAGCTTGCAGTGTGTCATCGGATGTGAAAGAGATGATACAGTGAAAACCGCTGACCATAACAAGTGAGCACATTTACTATTAAGAGACAAAACCATTAAGTCTTCAATGGTGAAACACGTCAGTTAACTTCAATTATCGAAACAGTTGCTTGGTCATTTCGAAAATCAACTGAATTGGTCAAAAATGTTTTTAACAAATGTACTGCTTTAAAGAAAAGAATGGGTTTGGCCTGCTGGTCACAGAAAAACAAGCATGACATTCAGTATGAGCTTTGGAGACAGATGATGTGCAATTTAACAGTTTACTGACAAACTAAATATATTATTGAGACGTTTATCAGTAAAGAAAAAACTCATTAGCTGTGGTCCTATTCTCGGTTATATTAAATAAAACCTGTACAGTATATTAAAAGATAAAGTGCGTTGCCAGGTATGATGAATGTCATACAACTCATCGCAGTTTTTACTGGGACAGTGTATCATTGCCAAGTACTATATGCCCAAGTGCATTAATCTAGTCCCGATACTTGGACAGCATACTCTGTCTTCAAATACAGCATCTTATATGCTAAGTTAATTTCATATGTTCTGGACAGTAATAGCTGCTGTCAGTTCCTCTTGGTACACTGTGTTCTGTCAGAGTATGTTCAGCCTAGCAAAAGAGAACCACTTGTCTTTGTTAGTGTGAGTGACTGAACACTGTAATAATAAAACAACTCACAGGGAGCATAGAACATCATGAGGATCGGCCTCTCCTCTTTCTTCAGCAGCTTTCTGAAGTCCTTAAAAGGGAGGAAACACATTTAAAAGGCAGTATATCCAGGAACTTTCAAAAGTATTCACTGCACTTTTCACATTTGTGTTGAACAAATATTTTAAAGGCTTAAAAGCTTCCATTTCTTCATTAATATGCTTTCAACAACCCATAATGCAAAAGAAATATGTTTTTAGAAACGATTACAAATGTGCACTTCTGAAAGTTAGTAATTAGACCCTTTGGTGAGGCACTCCAAAATACGCATCCTGACTGCTTTAATTAATATTGAGATGCATCTTGAACTTGGTTGGAGTTTACATGGCAAAATAAATCGTCTTCGCATAGTACATCCTAAAAGATCCCACAAATCAAACTGCATGTGAGGACAAAACCTGAGCCATGAAGTCCTCTCTGTTGTAGTCACTGATAGAATTGAGTCAAAGCATAAATCCGGGCACAGGTACTGCATAGCAAAACACTTATTATGTCCATGTAAACAAGGACAACCACAAAGAGCTCAATGGTCAACCTAACAGGGCTTCAGAAGTCTTGCAGAAGACACCGTAGGAGAACCTGTCAGAAGAAGAGCAACTCAGCAGATGCAGGTCTTTAGACACTTTGACAAACTGCAAGCCTGCTGCCATATGTCTCTTACATAAACAAAATTTAAAGTCTGGAAGCATGAGAAAAATCTCTGGCTTGATGAGACAAAAATTTAACTGTCTCGGTACGAAGCCAAGGACTTTCTTCTTTGGACGACGGGTAGATCAGCCCACACGGTAGTTGCTCTTTCTCATCATTAACTTCATGAGCTCAGCTGCTCCCTAAAAAACTGTATTCAGCATAACCTTTTGTTGAAATATTCAACAAGGCTCCAGGCACCAGAGGACAGGCAGGCAAAAACTGACAGGACTGATGTCTATTAAATGAAAGCACTTTTAAAAATGCAGTATACATCTATAGGTGTCTTAGGTTTTGTTTTTGTTTTTTTAATGAGTGCCGCCTGACCTGTGTGGATGACAACTGATTGGAAATGTTTTCTAAGCTGCAAAGACAGGACTGTTTTATTTGACTTCATGCACTACGCTGAGCAGGTCTTTTAAGTATACAGTCCTGGTTTTGTGCTAGAGAGGTGGAAATACTATCAACTTCTGAAATTGATTGAGCCCCACCGCAGGACAGGAGGGGGTCGCGCATGACTAACTTTTTTCGTGCCATCTTATACGTATCTGTCCTGTTTTGTAACATTAACTTTCTGTCAACTGGATGTCGCCAAGTAGTCATGCAAAACAGGCTTGTTTAGGTTACTACTTACTTTTTCTGACTCTATGTGAACAATGTCTTTTGCCTCAGGATTCTCCTCCCACAGCGGGGGTCCTGATGGGTCTTTCAAGAATGCTACCATGGACTGAATGAAGGAAAAACAAAATGACAGAAGTCAGAATAACATCTTTGGGAATTTTAAGAAATGCAACAACTTGTCGCAGGCATGAAATTGTCAAACAATTTACATGAGCATTGCAGAAGTCACTCTATAATTTAGTACAGGCAACACTGTAGGCTGTGCCAGATGGAGGCTCATATAGATCAACATGTTTGAGCATCTAAAAGGTTTCAAAGCTATTTCAGTATCTTTAAGTATCTGTTAATGGGCTTGGTAAAATTTCCTGTAATTATAATGAACCATATGTTTGCAGAGGCAACAGCAGAAAATATTTCATTCAGCAGCATCATAACAATACGAGTGTGGACATGGGTAGAATATTTAATGATTATGTTGCTGTTTTTGCAATGGTTTAAACTGAGAATTTTGTTGTTTTATTGTTTCAAAAATCCTTCGATCTGTCAGGAAAGAAATATGGGGGATCACTAACAAACACAATAATTAAATCATGTCAGTCAAAAAGAAAAAAGCACCAGATGTCGAATTTCCTTTGGAGGAATTTGTCCAAAACTTAGTCTTTTTTATATAAATCACTGTTACAATTTACAACCCAGTTCTGACATTTACACATGTTGAGTATGTTGAGCTGAAGGAGGAGAAACTTTTTGACCATTGCTTTCTATGTAATGCTAATTAAATTTAGAACAATTTTGAAAGTAACTATAATGAAACATAGCTACTGTGTGATTTATCGCTGTACATAAAAAATAAAAAAAAACAGCAATCAGAGGGGACCTATTAATCAAACACCACACTGTATCTGACTTAACATAAAAGATATGGGAATGCTCTGTATAGACGTTTCAAGACACATAACTACTGCTCTAAAATCATTTTCAAACTGCAAATGCAATGTTAGAAAGAAAAGAACCATTTATTTATTTTCATGCATAATCTTATCAAAACATGCAAATTACTCTTATCCAATAAATATAATCAAAAATTACAGATACTAGAGTGGGGTGCACAGGAAAGTATAATATCGTTAACAAGTTTGAAAAAATGTATAAATGTGAAGAGCCATTGGTAATAACAGACACAAAAAGAACAAATATAGTGCAGACAAGGATTATGAATAGTAGCTGAGCACTCACCTTGAACGTAACGGGCCTGTTGTACTCTGTATGGAAGGTCCCATCTCTGCAAGACACAGCAGGAGTAAAGGGTGAATAGCCTGCTTCTTAAGCTGCAAACATGGGAGTAGTTTCCAAAAAGCACTGAGGTGAGAAAAGGTGTCTGAAAGGCAGCGGAGTTCTGGTTACTCACTTGTAATGTAGCAGCTCTGCTCCTCCATGTTTGGAGCTCGGGTCCACCTTCACTTTCTTACAGAGCTTCCGACCTTCTGAATCTCTGTCAATGAGATTTGAAACAAACAAACAAAAGAACAGTCAATTTAAGCTTTAAGTGGCCCAGTGTTCAGTCAAAAGAAAAGTTAAACCAAAAAAAATAAGTAACCGCCAACAGAGCAAGGCTACTGATGTGACAGAATAAATATAGTGTGTGTATATATTTTTTTCTTTTTTTTCTCTGTATTATGTACTTAATTCTGTCTAAGACGCTGCACCAACGTGTTTTCGGTCACAATGACTCCGCATAAAGCTTCACTGAATTTAATTTAGAAAGGAAGAGAGATGATGAAGACAACTGCATTAACATTTCATCAATCTAATCTCATGTAGGGTGTTATATAAACAGAGCTCTCTGCCCCATTTATTAGTTTCTCCAGTATGCATACACAAACACAACTGCAATGGGAAAGCAATACTGATTACAACCTATACTGTGCAGCATGTCAGCATACAGAAGGTCTCTGTCGTATAAGGGCTTCTTTCTGTAATTGAAGTTGGAAAGGAAATAAATATGGTATCTTAGCCACCTACACACTTCTTACAATGAGTCAATTGGAGCAGCATGAAGTACTCTTCCTCGTCTGTAATAAAGAGCAGGGCAAATATGCATTGATTTAGATAGCGTGACGGAGACAAATCCAAGTTGTAGAGAAGACCCAGACTGAAAGAATTCTATTACAGCTCCAACACCCACAGTAGTCAAATAGGTGCTCAGAGTAGCACTGCTTTAAATGAAGAGGAGTAAAACTTCAACGCATTTACAAACAGTATTTCAGCTGAAGCCTGTGTGCTTATTGCTCAATGCCACATTTTGCTGACTCATGAAAGCAGATGGCACCACTCAGGGCACACCAGGAGCAGATGTGACCTTGACACGTACCTGCAGATGACACGCGGCCGACCGATTCTGAACCAGTTGGCTCAGTCTGACTTCCTAAAAAACCTGCCGCAAGTGACAAACGCAGTGAGGGCAACAATGTATTCAAAACCCCTTAGGGGACCATCATTCAAGTTGACTCCGTTTTAAGATTGTTTTGTTATATCCTTTTTCACTCTTAACTAATTTCAATAATTGAAAATGTTAACTTTAACACTAAGTAATAATGATCTTGAGCATAGTTTTGAAAACTAAACTATTCTGTTTACTGATGGCATTAAATATCACCAGGTATTGCTGATTAGCAATTCTGAGTAAAGTAGAAAGTATGTGATTAGGCAACACATAACCTGATCATGGGCCAGTAGAACAATGCCTGTGGGTTTTCAGCCACTTACTAATTTGGTCATAAATTAACAGTAGAACTGACTCACAGAACAAAAGAAACGTTTTCAAACATCAGTGACTGTGAACCAACCAGTGCAACAGCAGTAATCTTCAATCACAAGACAAAGCCTGCAGAAGTTAGAATGACTCACTAGTTAATGTTCAGTACACAAAGATCAAAGGCCGTGAATGGCAGCTCATCAGAGACCCATCCACCGGATGAGCACCACTGTGGTGCATTGTTCTCTGCAGTAATGTCAGTCAATGCGTCGGTGCCAAAGCGCCAACACTGCAGTGAGCAAGATGTGACTGGTGAAGTAAAGAGATAAGAAAAAAACAACAGAAGAAAGAAAATATCGTCTAAGCATCTACTGTATGTTTAGGATCAATTCAGATCCAAAACATCTATTTAGCCAATCATGAGTGAAACAGCATATATGTCATTTTGAAATAACAGCTTTATCAGACACAGAAGCTGCCCGATCCACAAACTGGAGACCCTGGTTAAAGTTTTTTTTTTTTAACCTAAACTGATATGATATGAATAACTGCAAGTGATATGACGGGATCCTGCTCTGCAGGGGTTTTCCAGAGCTATAGAAACAGTCCTATTGAAGTTGTACTGTGGGGTTAGAGGTTACAATATTTGAATCAGGGATTTAATGTATGATAGTGACTTTGGTCAATATACTGTAATTAGGTCCAGTTTTTAGTACTGGCTAAATATGACAAGCTGCTAGCTGTCAACTTCTAATGATAAATGAAAATGAATATATCACTCTTTGATAAGTTTTCACATGTGCATGTTAACCTTTGCCCTAATACAGTACGCAGCAGTGAAATGTAGAGCCACAGGAGAAGGTGAGCAGCGATGCAAAAGTGAACGTACAGGTTTCTTGTTGATCCTTTACAAATTAAAAATTAAATTAAGAAATACAAAATTTAAAAAAAGTTAAGATCACTGTTGATATCAATTATCCAGATGGGATTGAAGTACCTCTCACAGTAGCATGCCAAAGAGTCTCCGTGTGCTCTCCATGTACTGACTGCAAAAGCAAATACCTTGGGCTTGGACAGACTATTTTCAGAGAGAAATCCCCTTCTACTAACAAGGTGAGTGAGATGCACCTGATGATTACATAAATATATAGGAAAAACAAAAAAAAAAAAAAAAAAAAGTGAAATAAAAAAATGGAAGCCAAAACTCTGCATTAGGCCAAAGTCAACAAAGTCCCTTTTGTACAGGATTAATAATGGATTCACCGTGCAAAGAGGATGAAGCTCTGCGTGCCATTTAATAATTACTCTTCCAAAACACAAATCCTAATCCGTGATGGGATTGTCTGTACTCTCATTGATTCACACAAGACCATCTTTCATACCATGTTCTATGTCTGTGTTAAATCTTCAGAGGAATGAGAGCAGACAAGCCCAGTCCTGATCTCCCATCCTGTATGAGATCATCTATTCCCTCTGGTGGATCCCAGTTGGCCAACACTCAGGTCCCTATCATCTGTTCAAAGTGTGTCATTCTGCCCTTGGTGGCCTCTTCCTTGGCAGAGCTGACCATCCTCACACGCTGTGACATGAGCTCTACTCTCATTCTCCCTCTGTCCACCATGAGCACTCAGCTGGAGCTTCGATTGGGAGCTGGTCCATCTGAAATGGTGGAGAAATATGCCAAAAAGCACAATGTTTCTCTACAAAGCTTGGCGCCAGATCCATGTGTCCTGGAGTGATGAACCCGGCTCGCTCTAGCTCCGCTGCCAGGAATCTTGCCCAGTATGTGTAAATCTCTGCTTAGCATTAGTGCACACTCTAGAATGCTGTAGTCGTTGGCGAAACAAGAGAAATGATACCATACTCTGGAGACAAAAACAGTAATGACTGTAACCTTAAGGTGGCATGTGACACAAATGACTCGTCCCTTGAAGAAAACCATGCACACCAACACTCCTGACAGCTGTGGGTTTAGTTCCTCCTCCTTTCTGTCCACCTGGTGTCAGATCCTGGATAAGCTTGAGTGAAACTGTGAACGCTGCCCTGAGCACTAGGTGTCAAAGGGGAGTTTCTGACTTCCTCACACTTTCTTGTTTTATGCTGCATTGCTTCCGCTCTGGTCAAAAAGATGGTTCATGTAGTTGATGGGTTGGCAGGTACAAAAAAAAAAAAAAAAAAAACATTAAATGAAGTGGAAGTGAAGGTCGGGAAGGGCAGAAAGAACAACAAGGCAAGGTGAGATCACTGGGGAGCAAAGTAAGCTGTGCTTAGAGACAACAATTCTTGCCAGTATCATGGATAATGTGTGTATTGCACGTGATTAATGTAAACGATACAATGGGGGGGGCTGGAGATAGCTGTGCTCTAGAATTGTTCTGTGAAAAAGTGTGCATTCTAAATGTATCTAGTAAATTACTACTAATTATTTGTTGGTTATTTTGGTTTGGTTGATTATAGACAGGATATTTTTGTAATTATATGTTTGGGTCAATAAAAAAAAAACAAAAGATCCCTTATTTTCCTTACATATCTACAAACATACCTCATAATGAAAACATGAAAGAGGTTTGTTTGAAATCTTTGCAAATATAATTTTAAAAAAATGACATTCAACTCATTGAAAAAGAAAAAGAGAGGAAAAGATACAAAAAAACTAAAAAATGAATGACATGACGCAGTGTTTCTTCAGAAAAACCACTCATCATTAAAGTGTGTGCCTTCATTGTACCTTATCATTTTAGCATAAAATGTACACAAAAAACCCAGGGAGGACTGAAATGGTATAAAGACATGTAACACATTAGATCCAAAGCTTCAATAGCTCCAACAAGAGAGAGGCCTCCTGTCAAATTGTGGCCATACAAAAGAACCCGTGGAACTAGGCCATTTACACCCCAGTGAAAACGCCATAAATTGTGCAGATGGGTGGCAGTAGAGACATTCATAGGAGGAATAAATTGCTCTGCCTTTATAACTGCTGTCAGAAAATGCCTTGAACAAAAGAGGCCATATTTTCGATGTCAATGGGTGTGATTGCGAAAAGAAGTCCTAGAACGTGTGTGTGTTTTTTTGCCAACTTACCCACAGTTGACCCAGGCAATAGTCCCTTGCCCCTTTACTGTTTGCGCCACATCTGACAACAACTTCAGGTGGGAGTCCCCTGATGTAGCTACAGACACAGAATAAACCATGGTCAGCCTTGTTTCCCAAACCACTGAATAGCTCAGGATAACCCAGAGCCTAGAGACACAGAGGACACTGTCATGTCAAACACAGCATAGAGGATTTAAGTTACAGTGGAGCTCAGTGCCTTACTAAAGCACAAAGTGATGAAGAAAGAGATCGCTGATTTTGGGTTAGAGGGGTGATGGAAGAGGGTTGTCTAATGCCTTTCACTGGATGGGTTCAGTAGGGGGGCTTAAATTACATCAGCTTTCAACCTCTTACAATAGTGGGACTAAGCATGAGATGGGAGGATTATGTGCGGAGACAAAGACTCTGACTGCTGAAGCCGACCAACTTTTCAGCAAATGGCTTAAGCACAGCATGTATGTTTTGGCGAACTATAGCTTGTACCTGCTGCATGCTGCTGCTTACCATATTCGGAGCCATGATGAACATCAGGAGTGACCTCAGTCAAGGGCAACAATCAGAGTTCATAACCAGTGGAGACGCGCAGAATTTACCATTTCAGAGAGAAATGACAGCTAAACTGTGCAGTTTGCTTTCAGTGTTAGGAAATAGGATAAACTGTAATAAACTGCACCAGGTACAACAAAGCACAAAATCATATTAGATTTTGAACAGATTTGGCAAGCAAAGTAGATTCCTTCAAGTTAAGTAAACAAAGTAAAATCTCAGTCCCTGTGTAATGCAACAAATCATTTTTACAGTCCTCCCAAAACCAGATGTGTTTTCTTCACTGCATAAAAAGAACAATTGCTCTCAGCACTCCAGGCCAAGGCTATATTTAATGTTAGGGTCACTGCCATGACTCCCTCGGGTCCTGCCTCGGGTCGGTAGCATAACATCTGGCACTTTAGTGTCAGTTCAGATATGAGGCAGGAGATGAGCAGATCTTCTAAAAGGCTCATCGTTAAAGTTTGATGGGAACCAACCAAAATCAAAATCACCAGGGATGGGACTGAATGCAGAGTGTGCTGGATAAAAAACAGGAAGGACCATCTTTACTCCAACAGGGAATAGTAGTTTTTTTCCCCCTAATTTCTCATGCCAAAACATCTAGACCTTCCCAAAAGGGATTACAAGACACGACCACTTTACAGCATAGGCGCTCTTCTGGTTACACACACGGCAAACTTCAATATTTAAACAACCGGACTAGTCTTTGTGCACCAGTCACATTCACAAAATGACTTTCTGTTTTTATGCTACTAAACTAAGTTCAATGTACTAAAAAGCGCAATGGAAGACAAAATGGAACTAATCAGTTATAGAAAACACTGAACAAATGTACTTTTCTTCCTCTAAATTAAAATGCTGCCCAGGTCGAAAAGCAAAAGGGGAAATACCAATGAATAATGGACATGACTAGAAGGGGTGAGGTAATTGGCTGGTGGGAACATAAAACCAGTGTGGCAGAAAACCTGCATGAGGATTGGAAACTGCCACCTTCTTTAAAGAAGAGCTGTCTGTGTGATTCTAAAACCAGAGATCAATTAGAGCGAGGACTCAATATGTGGAATTGTTATCCAGTGATCTAATGCAGACTGATACAGGCCACACAAAAAATTAAACAAATCTGTGGCTGTGCAGCTTTGAGACTCCTTTAGTGCAATTTAAGGAGGAGGAGGATGGAAATGGAATGGGAAAAAATTGAAAGTTCAAGCAGATCCTTCTACGAGCTTGCTAAATGTATTGCTACACTTCTCAGAAACATGCAAATGAAAGTGGAATTAAAATGTAGTGGGGTGCATTAAGGGTCCCCTAATGGTCAGAGGACCACAGCGTTTTATAACTTGGTTTGATGCATAAAGTGTTTTAGTTTCTGTTTATCGACTACTCTCTAATTCCATAAGATAAGCATTTCCAAATTCATTACTGGAACATCACTGAGATCGTCCCTCTAGAGCAGCCTGCACACTAAAACTGCACAAAACATTAATTCTTAATAAAGTGGAACATACTGTCATTAAATGTTTTTAATTTGCTACATCAGATTTGGGGAAAGCTATGAAGCTCTTTTAAACTAGCTATGTGAATACGTTCATTTTCTTTATGCAAGACTTGTTAATACAGTATTTAAAGAAGTATTCATGCATATACTGCATTTACTCTCCCCCAGTGGAAGGAAATGGCAATTAATTTTACTTTAGTGTTTCAGTTCTATAGGTTAAGGATGTTTAATCAACACATAACACTGAGAGAGACCGTTTTAAGATTTCAGTCCTAAGTATTTTGTGAACCATCTCAACTTCTTATTTATGAGGTATAAAATATCTTCAGCAGTTTAGGGCATGAAGAAGTTCACTCGCTCATCTGTGCATGCTACAGTGGTCACCTGCATACATTCTGTTTTATTTCACTAAATGATGTTCAAATCTTGTTCAATTTTGAAGAAGAAAGGAAGAGAGAAAGAAAGGGAGCCTTAGAGTGATACATTGAATTGACTTGTCAAGCAGCACTATTTAGACAAATTAACAATAAATCAGGGGGTCCCATATGACTTGGCATCTCAAGACTGGATTATCTACTCACATAACCACACTTTGCCATTAACTTGTTTTTGGACTGAGTGAATAGACTTAAGAGTTTAAAAGTTTTGAATCCTTTGATGCTCATTTAAAAGTTTTGTTGTGTCTAGTTGCAACATTTCCCGAAAAAGTGAAAGCACAGTTGTCTTTGCAAAAGTAACCCCGCAGTGTTACGGTTTGCCTTTACAGTGTTTCCAAAAAACTAATTAGAAAGCTCAGGAATATCTGTAACCACGTACCTAAGATACCAGTGTTAAAGTTCTATCAGTTTACTGTGAATCCCTCCAGGATTTTGCTGACTTTATGTAGCAGCCTAAATTGCCTGATACTGTGTCTTAGCTTTTCTTAAAATAAATCAAAATAGTTATTCCCTCTGGTGGATCCCAGTTGGCCAGGTTAGTTAGAAAATTTGGAATTTTCTATTCCACCACATTTCAAAGGTGCTCTGTTGAATTAAGGTGTAGCGACTGCAGAGGGCATTTGAAACCACTGTTGTCCACAAACTATTAAAACACATCAGCCAGACACACTACTGCAGTGGGTGACGTGTTTCTTCATTCTAAAAACCAAGACCCTCATAATATAGTATCCAGGCTGAGAGTCTAATTCGTCCTCAAATGTTGCGCAAGGAAGTGCCGAACTGGAGGTGTGCGATGGGATGTTTGTTAAAAACAGTGCAGGTCTATGGCTCTAATCAACGAGTGAATCCAGGCTGCAAAAAATGTATTTAGAAAATGACTAAAGTTATCCTTTAAACTAGGCTCAGTTGGTGCTAAAGGGCGCAAAGTGTGCCAAAACATTTAAAAACATTACGTCACCATCACCAGCCTGAACCATGATACAAGGCTGGATGGATCTATGATGCCATGTTGTTTACGCTAAATTCTGATCACATGTCCAAAATCTCTTAAATCACCCGTCTTCCCCATTCTGAGGCTTGTTTTGACCATGTTTAGGTGCCTAAATGCCTTAAGTTGCTGCCATGTGATTGGCTCAGTAGATAATTGCATTAATAAGCAGCCTGACCCAATAAAGTGTATATTGCAGTTGACACCACAGAGAATTGAAAAATAAATTCTGACAATACACACAAACAGATCAGGACCGTTACAAACATTTCATCAAGAAAAGATATCAACCTTACATTCACTATAGGTCTAACACCAAATGATTTTTGGTTTTCCAGTGTTCCATTGACAAGCTATTTGAGAGTCATTGAGATCATACAAGCACCATCCATGATCCATTACTATAATTACTCAGCTGTCCCCACCTCCTCTCTTGCTAGAAACAATGGAGGCTCAACTAGAAATGTATGCTGCTTCATGAGACCACATATAGTTGCACAACATCACTGAGAGCAAATTTCAAACTCCCTTAACTACAATAGTGTTATTTTCTTTTATATTCTTATGAAATACACAGTGATAGAAAAAGCATTTTTTTAACTTTTTTTATCTACCCGTCTTTGTGTAGAGCACCAGAACGTTGGTTCTTGTCCTGAGCAGCTTCTTGAAGTCTTTGTGGTCGTTGACCTTCTCGATGAGAGGAGACACCTTCACTGCCTCAAGCACCGGCAGCAGCCATAGCTGGTGAAAAACATACAAACACAAATGTTACAAAATCCTTCAGTGTGAAAATGCACACACAGTAACAGGACTTTAGAACAACTCAGATACTTGGCTGGTGGGAACATGGATTACACCCTAAAAATATTATTGTAACTCTGCGACTTTTTCACTTTTAAGGGTAAAGAGCATACCTGTCAGGAGAGTCTACAGGAACCAGCAACCCGTTATGCCTTCTAAAGATTAACATTTATGGTCATGAAAATAAAAAGAACTTTGCTCGTCTATTGAAGCCCTTTGTAGAGTGAATGAGTTGAAATTACGTACTGCTGTAGTTTTATCTCTTGTACATTTTAATTATGTAATTTACAAATGTTAAGTTGTATGTATTTATTCAATTCTTTCTCTTGTACTATATACATTTGTGCTATGAGTTAAAAATTAACATTTAATAAAAGCTAAAATAAAATCAGGTAATGAGAGTGCATTTTATGCACGATTTATAAAAATACTGCTCATCGCCTACCAGTCTTGTGGCAAATTAACATCATTTTCAGTTTATGTTCAGGAAATGGGTTTGATTTCATTTTGTAACATCGCACCAGTTCATAACACTTTGAATCAGAACATCAATGTGGCAGTACAGTCCGAGGGCTGTGACTCATCGTTTCCAGAAATAAAAACTGTTTTAACTCGATATTTGCACCAAAGTGGAAAGCAATAGGAGAGCAGTAAGGAGGCATTTCCTGATTTTTTTTGTCACCTCCTGTGGCATAAATAAGGCAGAATTCTGCTTCCAAGCATGAAAGGCTCCTTTATCTTTTCAAACACTAGTAGTTGAGCTAATAGTTTGAAACACCTAATATGGGAAACAAAGCCGATACTAAGAGGCTTGCTCTTTAATCAGAGACAGCTTAGGAAAAGACAAGATGGAATACATTCAATCCATATGAAGTTATTTCATGCATGCTAATGGTCTCTGTGCAATCACCATTCATTAAGGGGCTGCTCCTTTCTGCCTACAGAGAACTAAATTAGACACCAAAACTGTCTGCTAAGTCAGCGCATCCTGCCTGATGAGTGATATCAAAAACTGGATGCTCTTCTGAGGGGAGTCTGATGGGAATTTTAAAGAGAATGTTTGGTACTTCAGGAATTTTCAAAATTATGGATGAACAGACAAAAGAGTACAGAGAGAACTTAAGTGCTTAGTTATACATATGTCGCCATTTTCACTCTTTCTGAATAGTATCTGTGTTCATTTTGTCACTTTAAGTCAGTGCAAGATCCTACTTTGGATGATGTGGTGAAAAGATAAACACTGATTGTATTAGTACTCTGTTAGGGACCCTTGGGAACCGCATTGCCAGGGGTGGCCTAATTAGAGGCTGGGTAGATGACACCTGTCACCATAGGTGGGCTTTCAGTGGATTAGATGGCATACTTATTTAAGTGAGACAGGAAATGTGGTACTTGATGGCATCCTAGATGGATTAAAAGGATGCAAATTGAACAGGACTGATGAGAACTGTCTTATTTAATTGCTCACTTTCTCCCTGAAGAATGAAACATTTGCTGCAATGTGGTACTAGTACTGCTGCAGACAGGTAACTTGCTAGTTTGCCAAAGTGTGCGATTGTTTTTGGTTATGTGGATATGTTGGCTTTGTGGATTCTGCATTAGCAGCTGTAATTCTGCTAACTGTGGGAGCTTTCATTCTCATATGGTCACAGCTGGCTTCGTGCTTATGCACTTCAGTTTGATAACAGCATTTCATGGGATAATGTAGCTAAATCAGCTGGTGACCAGCGGATTTAATGACATCACTGGTCTTTACCTTGTTGCATGACAATGTGAGTTCATGAATTCTGGGGATTGTGGTTACACAACACCAACTGAAAGGAGTGGTCGACTGCCTTTAGCGAAGTGCAAACGTCATCAAATTCACATCAGAATCTAAACCTTTAACCATTTCCCCCACGTGATTATTTAGTTTAATATAAAGAAAAATCTTTTTTGTAGAAGAACTTGTATATTATTGTAAAAAGCTGCTTTGTAAAGGCTGATAAGCAACTTGTGGCATAAGTACTACAACAATTTGGGACTGGTTAACATTTTCAAAACACCCACCACAGGTAGCTGCTTATTTACATAGTAAACAGACGAATTTCAAAGAATGTCCTGTAGCATGGGAGATATCTACACCTATAAACAAGGCGGCTGAAAACAACACCTTCCTCAACCTAACGCTGACGTTGGAGCCTTCCACCAACTAAAGCATACGTCATCGTCCGGTGATGGCATACAATAAAAGAAATAAGTAGATGTACAGTTATCCCACAAAGCTATGCAAGTGACAGACTCATTCAAAAGCAGCATTACTGCACTGTTGATGATTTAGCCTGGAGGTTTATTATAATAAAGCACACACACAAGCAACTAAAAAAAGAAAATATGAATAGAGCCGAGCAGAGTGCTTTCAGATAACACGAAGGGTGGAAGTAACAAATATTTAAGTGATAACAAAAATAGATGTGAATCTCATTAATATTTATGGTGTCAGATTTATCTGTCAAGTGCTGGTGTGCTCTTCTTTTCTGGGGCTGCTCATCTTCTACAATAAATGTCAATATTTCTACTCGAACACCAAATGATAAATGCACATATTACAGAGCACGACTCCATTTTTTATCAGATCACAGCAGCCTTAATTAAAATAAAATGCAAGTTCTCTCCCAATAGTTCACAAGCAAGTTTATCTTTTTTTGCACTCTTCAACTCCTAAGGTAACAAAGAAATTAAAACCGATCCCAGCACATAAACAACTCTGGTCCATGATTGATAACAATTGATTCTTTGCACTACACTTATGATGGGGTAAGTGGTGGAGTGTGATTAAATTTAACAAAATGCAAAAATAACTATTCAGACATTCTTCAAAACATTTGTCACAGATTAATATTTGTTCTGAACTTCAAATTCATTTGTGATATTTGTCGTCACAGCTGTGTGGTCTCGCTCCATATTGTCTACCTAAAGCTAGTCATCAGTGAAATTTGCACAACGGATCAAATTGTGAGTGAAGGGTGCACGATTGATTCAGTAGGAAATGAACATATTCCTGAATCCCTTGGTGATGGCAATGAAGGCCTGTGAAGTGGTAAGTAACCATGATAATGAAAGAAAGTGGTCATTGTGTCTCTCCATGAAAAGACATAAATGATATGCTTTGATGGAAGTTTCTCACATGTCATACTCCTACTGACTTACACAGAACAATCTGGGAATTTGGGTTAAATGAATATATGCAGCTATATTTGCAGCAGCTAATTTTCCTTGAATTTCGCATAATTGACTGTCATTTCCATCACAGAGTGAGTTGCCAGTCCCATTTACAGCATGTGTGCTTACTTCTGACTCTGAAATCAGAAATTAACTATAATGAAATGGAAATTTTTTTTCCCCAATGATTATGTTTAGGCCCTTTGCTTGAACCATCACTCAAGTCTTTGTACCCTAGACTTTTTTTTTTTGTTCCACAAGTGGATAGATGAGAACAATCAGTGTTACAGTAAAATAAGAACCACATTGATGAGATATTGTAATGAAAAGTTGATATAAAAATTATCAAACCACTAAATTGTCGTGATTAGTAATATGTTTAACATTATTATTTTTAGGGAGAAAAATTCCAATTTAAAAGATAAATGTAATTTATTTGTGTGTTAAATGTACAGGCTCAATCTTGGGTAATCTCCAAATAAATACATTGTCAATTGTGATATAAGGTTCAAACTCGACTGACTATTGTTTAGTTGGATTTACTGTAGGTACTTTGTTATATACTTAATGTGCCTTAAACATAGCGGCTTTCCAACAACAATTTCCACATGACGATACTGTAAATGTAAATCAAAAAAGATACGTACAACAACTTTGCCTGACTGACTTCTGCTCCTATATCAGCTTTCAAGTCACTGTTACAGAGAAACCCTATCAATGGCCACCAATCACTGAACACTATACAACAGCTCTTCACTCTCTTCACTCTGTCATCCATGTGAGAGGCATTATAATGGTTCTGCCTCAGTACTGTACCTTCTCTACGCTGTCTTTTCCTATTATCACCAACTCCTCCACACACACTGCAGGGAGACAAAGCCGATCAATGGAGATGAGACACAAGGAGAGCAGTATGGTTTGGCATAACAAACAAACAGGTTTCTCACACAGTTACACAGGTATTGAGCTTCATCAGGAATGCTAAGTGAGAACCAGGAACACAAAGACCAAAGAGAACACAAGCAATTTCTCATCTCGGTTTACTGAAGTTCTGAATCACCGGCTTGAGTTTCACTTCAAGACCAAAATAACTTTTCTGTTTCAAGTTCATTTTAGCAAAAAGAATATTATCCAGCTAATCCTCAGTAGTAGATGTGATTTATCGGTGGTTTTGGTGCCCACATGTGCACTGGTGAAAATATGTCTAATTAAGAAATGGCTGGGTTATAAAGGCACTTTCAAAAGCCACTGTGAAAGGCCAATATCAACTGATATCCGCCTGCAAATATATTAATCAGTCTCAAATGAATGAGTCAGTGACAAATTAGCCTGACAATTCCACAATATTGCAGCTGTGCTTAAAACCTGGCCTCTGTTCAAATGCCACAAAAGCTGCCAGCTCTACTTGCTGGCGGTCACAAAAAGACAACTGTTTAAATGTTAACTGGCACGTTCCAAGTGCGACCTCTCAGCAAAATCCATTATCATAATCGCGATCTACCTGAAATTCTATCATCATCAATCATGCGACAACTCTTAAACCGCATGCTGCGATTACGTGACTCAGTACCAGACTCAGTTCTCTGAAGAAAACTGTAAGTACCTTATACAGTAACCTTGTTTAAGGCATGTTCCGTCACGTTGCTGTGAAAAATGTGGCGCTTACTAAGCAGCAGGTGCCCAGCCCCTGCCTGTGAGCCCACACCCTCCATCTGCTATTACAAATCTGCTTAATAAACGGCATCCAGTTTTAGGGGCCGTACTGAATCAGCACAAATCTCACCAGTGTTTGTCAAGCACTTGCCTTGAGTTTCCTCTGACTAATGAGCCAGTCAGGTGTGTGTTGGTGTGTGTGGACTGCCTGATTGTAAAGGAAGCAACACAGAATCCAATAACACACACACACTCACAGAGCTGTAATTTTGAGGCTTCTTACCTCTCAAATGAGGAGAGGAACAATTAATTAGCGGCTTTAGCCACTGGTACATTTCAGCTCTTAACCATGGAAGGCAGAGTAGAGGTTTGCAACTTTTTAATCATATATATTCTCGATTTGAGGTAGTTTTTATATCCACAGTCCTAAGATTTCCCTTGCTCCCATGTAGGAACAGATATCCCACGATAGCCAGCCATTGGCTTTATGTTCAAATGCCACTTGTCGGCTCAGGCGAAGACGACATAAGGCAATGCAGCAGTTGGTTTTCATCACCGCTATGTCGTTGATGTCAGCTCGGTGTGCGTGGCCTGTATGATCTCTCAAGATGTACCTTTTGACTCTGAGGAATCTTGATCTAAATGTTTTGCTATCAAAATGTGTAACTCGATTATTAAGAGAAATTATGAATACCGAATTAATACCACTAATTATAACAATGATGCAAACCTTCATAGTGCGAAGACAGTATGCCGATCAGTTCCTAAGCAAAAGTGCCTATAATAAAAGGCTGTTAAGGTAGAGATATAGAGTTAGTTATAGTATATATTGTTTACTCAAGTATACGTGTAGACAACGGCAGGGTCTTTGGCCTCATTGTTCACATATTTCCTTGCATACTTTGTGTTTGTCTGGAGGATTTAAAAGGTTAACTCGGACAGAAAGACAGATTTGATCTTAATTATGCCTGACAATCAACATTATTTCTTCCTAATGAACTTCCACTTATCGACGTCAAACAGTTGCCATGGTAACACTAAAAGGGGTTAATGTTGAGATTGGGGCAGAGAAAATGGCAACAACAACACAAATGGCAGATGTGTAGTTGTGAGTAGTTGTGGACAGATTAGGTAAGTTTTTCCTCCCAAAACTTTCCACTGTTGTGAAAGAAGCAAAGATTGTTTCATACTGCCCCACCGGAAATAACATTCATCTCTGATGAGCACAAACCACGATGTAAATCGAAGCAGGCTACATCAGGGTGTTGTTTTACAGAAACATGTCATGGTTTAGGATGCAGCTAATAATTATTTAGCTTCATCACCAATCTGATGATTTTTTTTCAATTATTCTGTTAAATATTGGTCTTTAAAACATGCCAAAGGTGACATCTTCAAACTGCCTGTTTTGTCTGAGCAATAGAATAAAATTTCAAGCTCAGGACTAGTTCTGAGACCTCGCACTGGCCCTGACTGTAAAGAGTTAAATGGTAACTACACCCTAAATGATTTATTTGTACTGTACCCATTTTTACTTTTGTTGGCACAGGATATTAGTACAGGTGATTTTACCAAAAACAAATTCATATTATTTGGCTTATAATTTAGCAATTTTTGTAAGTTTAGAATTGAACATTTGGTTCAGCCAAATCCTCTGGGATCTATAAATTGTGTGACAGCAAGTAAAACAAAAAGCCAATTTTTGGTAGTAAGTTGATTTGAAAATAGCTACATTGTAGGGTTGTCTCATTACCAAAGGTTTGGTACCACTAAAAAAATCTAATTCGGTACCACTGTGAAAAAGTTTGCAATAGTATTATTTCAGCATGAACTTTTTATTCTATTTCAGCAACAACAGTGGGATGGAGACATCAAATAATAAAAGTCATTACTGCCACTGAAAAAGTGATATTGTGCAAAATATGAAAAAAAAATAATAATAAAAAAAATCAATCAACTTTTGGCTGTGCTCCAGAAATGCTTGTTTGTCCCAGGTGTGTTTTGTCTACTTTATACCCGTCTCTCCTGCTCTACATCCTGTCCTTCATCCTGATGCAGCAAAAAGCAAAAATAGAAAACAATTACAGTTGCACTTTCTTGTGAGGTCTCTTAGAAAATAGCCACTGTGACAAATTTCACAGATTACTTAAGTTAAATTAAAGAGAACCAACAATAGCTTTCTGCTGCTCTCCAACACCTTCTGTGTGCGCCACACCTCACCTCCACATGTCCCCAACTCCAACTATCCACTTAAAGCTGAGGGTGTCCAAATGCAAACAGAGTGCACTGTACATACACACCCAAGCACCACCTTTGTTTGCAAAGGTAACGGTCAACAGGAACCAGAGCAGGAAAAGATCTTAAACACAGATTTTGACAGGGAAATTGATAAGTGTGCAGATTTGATATATTAAACTACTATTTATGCATTTGAAATGTACATGTTTTTGGTCGTTGGCCGGTTGGCAACAGTCTTCCATTTATTTCTGTTCATAATGAAAGTCTACGCTGACATTGCTCACGACCACTGAATTACTTTTACTTGACCGACATTATTTACCAGAAATGAGAATTCTGCATTGTGTTGCAAGACAAAAACAAACAAACACAGACTGGGTGCTAACAGACTAGCATCACACACCAAATACATATGCAAATTTCTCAGTTACAGCAACACATTGAGTGAAATATTCAGGTGTGATATATAGATGTGCTGAAAAAATGCAAACACCATTGGCTGGCTTTAATGTTGTGGTGGACAGGGGACAGACGGCATGGGAAAAAAAAAAAACTGGTCACGATTGACAAAGTGCATCTTAGCTTGGGGCTGCAGATGGATCAGAGTGCCCATGCTGACCCCCGTCCAACCCTGCATTAAAACCACCAGGTGGTGACTGATTGATGCATTTCATAGCTAAGAAACGTTTTTACTATTAGAGTGTAATGGACTTAGAACATGAACTTCCAATATGCTTCCTGGATAAAAGCTGACAACTTGACTGGACCTTCCATTCACACTGTCTACTGTTGACATAGGTAGATGATTCATCCAGAAGAATTAACCGTGTGGGCTGGAGCAAACTAAAAGACGTCCCTTTTTCTAAGGTTTTAGTAAACGGAACCACAGCCGCAAACGTGCACAGGAAATTACATTCGATTCTAGGTAGAAAAGGTGCTGCAGCTCTACTCGCCAACCTGCTGTGGACGATTGGAATTGTCTGAGTGGTTTTGTGTGGCTCGTGTGGTCTAGAACCAGATCAGCTGTGACAATCACAAAGCAACTTATGAAACTGATACTTTTACTTCTGTTTTACACACATACATGGCAGCGCAGCGAGTGCACAGCCGCAAAGTGCAAGTGACAAAGTTAACTTTCAATTCCCGTCACTGAACAAAACGGGTTTCTGCACCGTGCTGATAAGCAAACCTGCAGTGTGCGATTTAAAAATATATTAAAGTGTAACTTTACGTGCGCGCTGTTTGACCTGTGTGGACAGTCTCCACTGGTTGCTGGCTGAACTCAGTCCTCTACTGAGACGCAGGGGAGGAACCCGGTACCCACAGGCGGCCGTTGGCCAAAAAAACACGGTGGAGGCAGTAATATGACCAAATCCCGTGATTTCACCGGCACCACGGACGCCGCGGCCCGTCCACTTCACTACTAGCTGGTCAAATTCGAGCGCCAAGTTCAGTCAGGGGCTGTCAACTTTACCTCCTGCACCGACAAGGCTACAAGACGCTTCGAGGAGCGAGTTGAATTTTTCTCACCTTCCTGAATCCCATAGCGGACACGCGCGCGAGCTCCTCAGCGGGCGTATATGTCACAGAAAACCACTGCAGTTCGCGACACGCTGCAAAAAAACAACAACCCCAAAACAAAACAAAAAGGCTCATTCAACTCACCAGCAACACCAACGTGAACATTATTGCCTCTCTCGTCCGACTCCCGTAGCTGGTCCAAGAAGCCATGATGCCGTTGCCACGTCTGGATACGCAGGCGCAATCGGTTTTCCACGGATTCTTGGGCACCGCGCAGGGGTACTTGGGAAATGTAGTTTTTGATGAAAAGTCGGGAGGGACGGGGGAGGGGGGGGGGGGGGGTGAAGAGTTGCACCTGCTCCTTCAAGGAGCCACACGCCCATTTCTTCCATGTGGCAGTAGGTTTAAGTAGTAGTCCACGAGATGTCGTTTTTTATTTTTTTCTGGCATTATGCAGCCACGTTGCGAGACAATTAATTACACAAGAAGGGTGACGAGTAAATTGGCTCGTGATTGAATGGCTCTTAATTAGCTCTCTACCAATTCGACATTTTTGGTTGCATTATGGCTCTGAATCGCGCTCCGCAGCATCCGGTTTGTGCAGCACACGGACCGCGAAACCCACACAAAGCAAACGCGAGGAGACCCATTGGTTGGTTGAATTCCAATTAAAAAGAAAAAGCATTTTCTCTTTACCATATTTTTAATATAGCTTATCAGGTTTAGCTCTAATATATCAAACACACACGTAGCCTATAATAAAAAAAACTTAATTCATATGTGGCTAATCTGTTTGTTTCCTCATCACAGTCTTCAGGCCTCAGTGTCACATGTTCAGCCTACATAGCCAGCCTTATAATTATTTGAATGTTTATATATATTCTGCAAACCAGTTTGGGAATAAGAAAGGAAAGTAAACAACAAATAATAATAATGTACAAGGCCAAGGTTAACATCATTGTGTACCACAGTAGAGCAGAACAGAAGGACAAGGGCCCATTTTATTATTCAGTTTAGGTTCTCATATTATTTAAGAGTCTGGACTAAAGAAATAAAACGGCACAAGTCTGACTGGAGTTTGGTTTCTATTGTTTTTTCCCCCCAGTCTACATCCGACTGGTCTGATAGAAAACAATAAAATCTGTTTTGGTCCAGAGCATCACCTTCAGTTGAAGGCTCTAGGTTTACTGTTGGGAAAACATCAGCGAAAACACCTCCAACACCCAGTGGACTTGTATTGCCGGGTTACTCCCACCCCCCCACAGCCCAAGACAACAACATGAAGGAAGAACCTTTCCCAGAAGCCCTCCTGTCTCTCTGTGATTCACCACCAAATACTGCCTGCTTTGGCTCTGTTGCGACACTCTTCCTGCTCCCCGGGGTGTCCATGCGTACTTCCTCCTTATTGCGCTTGCACATCGGCCCCATCTTTGCTGCCCCCCCGCCTCTCTCAACTCTTCTCCTCCCACCATCTCCCCTCAAGCCGGTGGTATCGTCCGACACTCAAGGAGAGACAGAGCGCAGTTGTCGGCTGCAGGTCGCTCAGAGAGGGACGCAAACAGCGGCTGAGGACACAGTACTAGAGCCCATCTCTACTGCTGGAGAGTGCGAGTCTTATTCTCTCTTCAATCACTTGTTATTGTCAGCAACTTGGGAAATACAAACATCTCTGAAGGTAAGAGGAGAGACACTTTTTCCTTTCTTTTCCATTGGAAAATACCAGAATTAGCTATTTTTATTAGTACAAAGGCACTTTTAGGTGTGTGTGCACCAGTAACCAGTATAGCTCTGTCTTTATTAGAGAAATGGACGTGGTGCGACTTTGATTGAAGTCCTGGATTATTATTTTTTTTTAAATTGGAGATCAAATCTTAATAGTACTCGCTTTGGCTTGAGTAACCTGCCTAGATAAATCACAAAACACTCCATCTCCAATGCTTCACGCAAACATGCTGTGGGGTCCGATTTTCTCCGGGCCATGTTCTTTGGTTGGTTCTATCAGGAGTCGACTAAACGTGAAGCACTTTCGCTGCTTTTGCCGACTTTTGGCCGTGTTGGGTGAGGTAATTCGTGTCCGTTGGTATAACATGTGTTGCTCGGAGCTGTTAGCAGAGCCTTTATGCCACAGCAGTTTTACTTTCCGCTCACGTTTCATCCCAGGATCGGAGGAGCATTTGCGTGTTGCACAAACTTATTTTGTGCTGCACGCTGGCCTGTCGTCCCTTATCATACTCACGAGATGTGAACTTGGAAATGACTCTAAACTTATTGTCATTATCATCACTAATATGAATATTGTCGCTTAAATGTTGTTAGTTTCCAGCGTACTTTCTCGTATTGCTTGTATTGAAGCGTGGCATCTGAATTGCCCCAACAAACTAGTGATGTTAAGACCACTGTTGACCGACTTAAAGACCGAATCGCTTATTAATTCCAATAATTGATCGGCTTTTACGCGCACAATGTGCAGCTTTGCGCACAAGCTTTGGCGTGTGTGTTACCCTTGTGGCTTATTCTTCCCACTTCCCATCAAACATATGCGGCAGTAATTCTGATTGGAAACACTTAAAATCATCTCTTATAGTCCTGCTTCATGCACCAGAGTGATTTGCCTTTCCAGATCTCCCCCATGTGCAGGCTACAGACACAGGTCGGTTTCATTTTAAATTCTAAAGAGGTTAGAGTGTCCAGCCGAAACATACCAGGCTGCAGATGTCGAACAAACGCAAACAATATCAGAAAAAGGGAGATTTGAGTTGATTATTATGAAAGACATTGTTGGAACGGGAGGCGGGCTGTGTTGCTGCAGAGCAACAGAGGGCAGTGTTGAGCAGCACTGTGCAGCTGTGATAACACCTTGCCAGGTGAAGCCTGCTGCATCACCGTCTGCTGTGCTCTCCACAAGTGAACGCAGACTCAGTGCTGCAGCAGTAGGAGCAAAGGTGAAGCTCTCTAAGCTCAGACAAATCGGAACATCTAGGGACATTGCTTTATTGCTTTTTTTCCCTTTTTTTTTTTTTTTTTTAATGATTTACTTTTTTGCTTTAAGTGATTAAATGTCAAGAACCTTCGAACAGCAGAAGGCTTAACAAGCTTTGATCCGCAGGCCGTTTTTCCCGGAAACAGCTTTCAGAGACATTTAGTCCATAGCTGTCATCTTTCAAGGCTAAACATGTGAAGTTCACTCGACTAACTTCATCCAACAACATATTCGCATGAAAGCTATTTTGCAGCACCAGCAACCACCACCTCTAGGGCCTTTTAGAGACTTTAAAAAAAAAAAAAAATATTGCTGTGGTCTTTTACATCTGTAGCATTTTATTGAGCGCCTTCAACAGCATCGATGAAGGACACTGTATTATTCATTAGCACTCAAATTGCTCTTAAATGCAACTGAGCATGGCTGGTTTGAGTTTTGGGACATGTGTCTGATGACAAAACAATTTTGTGTTGCAGTTCAGGTCTTTGAAATGCTTTGCTTTCCGTACCGTAGACAGAACATGTGTATATTGACCTGAAATCATGTAATAATTCCTCAAATTTTAGCAGTTTTACTGAGTTCTGTCTCATATAGTGTATAAACAGTTTAACTCTGATTTGATTCATGAGCTCATGTGAAAGTCCCACATCGCCCCGTCTTTTGGTTGATATTCATATATTCTTACAGGTTTTGTCAGGCCCACATGCTTGTCTTATGGATGATTAATGCTTTTGTCATTTGAAGAGCTGTTTTAGTATCCTGGGTCAGTCCTTTCAAATGGAAAATAGGTTTTCATCTTTGATGAACTTATGAGGGCTCTTGACAGGCCTGGTGGGGGGAACCAGAACAGCAGAGTAAAAGAGATCTGAAACAAAACCCAAACTGGATGGACCCAGGCCCCCCAACTTCTCTTAGACCACCTCTATGTTAACTTTCTCCCTTCTTTCTCTCTCCTTCATGTCCTTGTAGTTACAGAGTGTGAAAGTCTTTTGTTTTTGATTATGTGTAGGGGTCCGTATCATTGTGGCATCTGATGTCGACATGAATTATTCATTTTCATTAACAAATATGGTGTGGGGTAGATGAGCCGGCAGCCTCTTCATCAAATTTTTAATGATGCATATTTAAACTGTACCATGTGGATTATGTCTGTTGTCGGGCATCATTTGAGAGGGGACAAATGGATATGAAAGTTTATGTCTGTAAAACTTGATCTGCCTTGTCTTACTCCCAACATAACGTCTGTGAGAAAGAAAAGGGTGTGTGTGTGTGTGTGTGTGTGTGTGTGTGTGTGTGTGTGTGTGTGTGTGTGTGTGTAGAGATAACAGACAGATGCAGAGACCAAGTAGGATTCAGTATAGTCACAGGTTACACAGTTACCCTTCATGCATCCTCAGAGCTATAAAACTAGAAGATAACTTTGAAGGACAGCTAACCTGAAGGACAACCAACTGTCTCCTCCCAGTGTTAACAGATGGGTTTGTCACTTCAAGGTTCGGCTTTTCACCAACAAAACCATTATAGAAATTAATCACTTTCACAGCAGCTGTGTGACTTTTCATGCAGGTCAAACAAACTCTCAGGACACGTGTCACCGCTCATATGGATCAGACCTCCGTATATTTACGCACTGCCATGCATCTAGGTCTCCAATACTAACTTCTTGCAACAAAGGTGCATTTCCACACTTTTAAGCCCAGGAAGGACTCTCGAAGAACTGCTGCGAGGCAGTGAGTGGCTAGCTGAGACGTGCTCTGCTGCCTGTTGATCTTGATTTTTGTTTCTTTTTGCAAAGCCGGAGCCTGGTATGTGAAAGCGAGGCAGAGAGATCTTAGACTTTAAAAGTGGCCTTCTTGAGCAAGATTCACATGGTAATTAGGTCAGGGCACACTGAGGAAAAACAAAAGCTGTCCGCATGCAGACAGAGCAGAAAACATACTGTGTTTATAAAGAAAAAAAAAAAAAAAAGATATTTCAAGGAGAGAGAAGAGACGCAGGGGCAGATGCTTTCGTAAAGTAGTTCTATATATTCTGAAAACACCACGGCCACATTGGAGCGTCTGTTGCTCTCTGTTATGTAAATATAATGCCAAGTTTAAAATCACAGCTTCAGGCGCCGTGACTTGTGGTGGCAGCCCTCTCCTCAATATTCACTGTGGTCTTTATTCCCAGAATACAAAGCTCTGCTGCCTTGTCACCTGAATGTGATTATGTTGTCCCACAGTGCTGACATAAATGTTGCCATTTCCATTCACGCGCTCTCCAACACCTGATTGAGGTCCTGTGCCCGAGTACACTTCCTTTTTATTAAAAGTGAAATAATTCCACGGCTATTTGATGACTTGTCCACATTTTAGGTAAAGCTGGATTTTTTTTTTCCGTGTAGGTTGATGCGAGTATCCTGCAGCCAGTGTTACTGCAGGTTGACAATTTCACGTCAGCAGCACCTTGATAAGACGAGCTGCTTTTCACTTTAATTGAGTCTTTTTTTTTTTTTTTTCATGACAGAGTAGGTCGGTTGGAAAATATGCACTTGTAATAACCAGACAGTTTGAGCCGTCAGCAGGAGGAGGCCAGCGGTCTGCGTGGTGCAGTCTGAGCCAGTGGGTGGAAATGAATAATTTCAATGTCTGTCTGAGTCCCCTCATCCTCCCAAAATTTCATTGTGAAATGCAGAGTGCACTTGGCGTGGCCTTCACTTGCAGTGTCTGTCTGTCTTTCTGTAACCTGGCCTCTCTCTGCTTTGACACATTAACCTTGCCGTCTGCGTAATCCGATGCGGCCACAGCGTCTCTTCGCTCTGTCTGCAAACCTGCTGAATTAATGCCTGATGCGACCCAACTGTCTCTGAAACATTATCATTGTTGTTTGCCCTGTCTTTCCCCTTGTTGTTATGACTGTACCTTTGCAAAAATGAACAATAAAGAGTCAAAGGGCGAGCAGTCTGTCAGGCAGAAAAACAAGCTGCAGTGAAAGTTATTTTTTTTTAAATTTTATTTATGTGGTGCAATTTTAATGTTGTTTTAAAGTGGTTACCTAATTAATCGGTTGGTTGAGTTTGTTATTTAGGGTGTTTTTATTTTCTTTAAATGTGAGTTTGTAATGTTTTCTTTTTGATTTATATGATTGTAAACTGAATTGCTTCGCATTTGGCCTGTTGCTGTTTTCAGAGACGTTACAAACTAAAGCGATTGATCATTATTAAGATAATGCTTTTTGCCGCCTTGGCAAACTTGCACCTACTGCTTGAAAACCCTCCTCTGAAGATTTCTCTGCATTTCTCTCCTGTTGGTCATTTGAATCAGTTTTTAAACTGAAGGCTTTTTCCCTTACAGTGTTAGACTTTTCAGTTTCCCCCCCTTTATTGTTATCCCTCTCTCGGTGTTAGATGAGGTGTGTGAGAGTGCGTGTGCGCATGCGTGCATGTCTGAGCAATTTGATTTTTTTTTCTCTTTGTATGCATGTGAAGCGGACGTGAAGGCATGTGCCTTTTCTCTCCCGTCCCTCCTCTGTTCAGCCCCGGCAAGGTCTGAGCACAGCGAGAATAAAAGGGGCGCAAGAGGAGGAGAAAGTGCTCCCACAGTTGATTTGGCTATTGTGGGGGGAGGAACACTATTCCCATTGATGCTCTAGACGCATGGCTGAAACCCCTAGAACCTTTAGGAAGGGAGCTTATTCAAGGCTTGATGTGACCCGGAGGACTGGGTTGGAAGATGGGTGTTGAGGCTATTGTGGGGATGCTGGGAACATTGTCCCCGCTTCGTTGCTTTAATACCACTCTGAAGCACTGGCTCTGTGGGCTGGATGGCCTCTCAGGTTGTCTGCTTTTACTTTACAAGACACCAGAGAGGTCCCATGTTAGAGCTCTCATGAATTTTCAGGGTCCTCAACGAGAAACATTCCTGCGGGCTCCCATTAGACGGTCTATCATGTTTCTGAATCTAATTCACTAAATTCTAGAGTTAACAGTCAGACTGAACTTGTATTGATATGCAATCATGTCAATATCCTGTTATTAATTCTTATATATTTGCTTCATTTGGTTTTAAAGGCGGCATCATAGTTGGTGACAGTAAAACGGCACTATTGGTTGTTTATTGAGATTATTTCATTCTTTCTTACAATTACACATGCGTTTCCACAATTTGGAAGGAGAAACATAGTAGTTTTATGAATTAAATTATAGAGCAGGCTCTGGAAGATTCTGACGGCTTATGGACACTTGTTTTGAATTTCTTAGTTTATCCTGTATAGTTAGTGACTTACAAGTGTTGATGTCAAACATGAGAATAACCAGTAGTCATATTATTGTATCAAATCAATATACAGGCACTGACAAAGAGCATAAATTGTGTTAGTGAGGTTATTCTCTTGCCATGAGCCTCCTCATTAGCGTTATGAAACATAATATGCAAAACCTCGTTTTGTGACCTGATGGTCGTGTTTAAGACTGATATGTTGCTCCAAAAAGGTTGAGCTGTGATCTAGTGACTGTGATTAATAATTTTGTTTTTTTTGTAATTTCTTTTGTCTAATTGCTAACTTGTTGTATACATATTCAGGTATTTGGACAAAACTGCCACCACAGCAAATGCAAATCAATAAATGGCATCTCTTTCCTCCTTACTGTTAACACTGAAATGCAGGTAATGTGCACAAGTGCTTTGATTAAACCCCTACTCTGACTTTGACTCTTCAGCATTCCTCTCAGAGATCTCCGGGTTTCAGGTATTTTACTTTGAAAAGCCCCATTGTGCACTACTTAAGACACCCTCTTGCTGTATATCCTCTAAAATGGTTGTGTCTGTTCTAAATAGAGTTAGAGGGTGAGAGCTAAACTCCCTTCTTGGGTCTGTGCTCAGCGAAGTAATAGGTTTGCCGTAAGGCTCCTGAAGAAGAGTTGGATTAAGATGTATCGACTACTCGTGTTGTATTTATCTATTTACCACTAACGACAGGAAGGAGTCATAAATGGTATTGTTGTCATCTTAACTATACCAGCTGGTTTGGTGGCTTTTGGGAAGATCAGAGCTTGCAATGTGTTTACTTTAGGTTTTTATTAATTTTGGGTTTTGTCTTCCCAGTATTAGACTCTAATTAAGTGCCTCTTTATACTGTAGGCCGTATAACTCATTAGAGAAGGCACAATATGCACCACTGCTGGTCAGCAGTCTGGTGTGTGTGTGTGTGTGTGTGTGTGTGTGTGTGTGTGTGTGGATGTGCCTTTTTATTTGTTTGCACATCCATGTTTCTGTGTCCGTGTGCGTATCAGTGTCTGCTTGTTAAATTTGCTCTAATGGCCAGAGAATGAGTAGTTAAATGAGTAGTTAGCGAAAGCGGGCAGCTGGTATGGGTTACCCACAACCCTCCATCCCCGTAGCACATGTAATTGGACGACCACATGTCAAGCTGTGTTTTGCAGTATGAGCCTAATGGTTTTTGTACCACTAAATATGATGAGAGCAGTTGTTCCTTTGTCAGATGTTGGCCCGAGTTTACTAAATTTACTGGAGAGCAGATTCTGAATGGTTGTTCCCATCAACCAAAAGTGTTTTATCACGGTTTACCTGAATCACGAACAAAAACCTCTAAGACAATGCACCGCTCCATGATATTGCCCCCCTCTGTTGACTGTTGTGATTGGTTTGTCCTGATTGTACAGTTTTATGATGTTGTGGCTAGTAAAAGATTATGAGCCTCTTTGCTCAATTGTTTGCTTAATGGTTGGTTAAACCTCTGGTTATGTACATTGGATATAGTAGCTCCTCTCAGTTTAATTATTATAGAGTTAAATCCTTTTTTTCTTGAACATAAACTGTAGTTAACACATTCACAACGATGCAATATTCATAAATGTAATTTGAGGTCCTGTATTATCCTGTGGTGATTAAAGATCTTGGCCACAACTTTTCTACCGATTTCACTGCAAATTTAAAACTAACCTTTATTCCCACCCCCCGACACATGACGGTTGTTCCATTAAGGTGTCACCCTGCATTAAACAGCAGAGCACATTTTTATTTTGTTGGGGACTGCAGCACGGACCAGTCCAGTGACAGGTGTAGCAGATGAATAATGTAATGTAATGCAGTGCACTGTACGCATCATTGTTGGTGCAGGCTTCTGTAATATTTGAGTTTTTATTTTATTTTTTCATGTTGATTTCTTTATTTTTTTTGTTTTCCTTTTCTGTGTCAAGGTCATTGTTTCCCTGTTAGAATGCAGAGCGTCTAAATGTTATACACTGCACGTGACCTGCTTCTTGGATAATTATAATCATACTGTAGGCCGAGAAAGCTTTTGTTACCTTGGGCTCTATACTATCACACTGACTTGATAATATCATGCCATTCATACTATGTTCTTCACTCTTTCCTCTCCAAATCACCAATCTGGTTTCAGGGTCCATGGTCAATTTCTCTGGAAAATCAGCAATCACAGTGTGTATGTCCAAGTTGCAGCAAACTTCTGCAGGGAAGAATGACTGACAAAGGGATGCAATAACAGAGTATATATGTTTGTGTGTGTGTGTGTGTGTGTGTGTGTGTGTGTGTGTAGTGGCTATGGGGCTATTTCCCATCTCAGATGCCAAAACATCTTAACAATTCACCTAGAATCAGACCAGGCTGTTATTAAGTGTCTGCCTTTGATATCTTTTCCTGTCTCGCCGGGGTTTCAATGAGCACCTATAGCTCTACTGCAGCTCAACCTGCCAAATGTTCAGGAGAAATCATTCTACTGGACCTTGTGACCTTTTTCGTTTAGCTTTTGCCAGAAATCTCTTGGTCCTAATCCAACAGACAGACAGACTGGAGTTTTTCTCCACTAATGTAGCTGATTTGTGATTCATGTTGTGTGTGTCTGTGAGCTCTGCGCTCATGTCTGGAGTTGAGGTGCTGCAAGAGGAACGTTAATCAGGAGCTTATTGGTTCTCTGAACTGAACATGGGGAACCACATGGCTCTGAAATAAGCAGAACAAACAGTTTTGAACGTAGACCTTCAAGACCTTCTTCATTTAACCCCAGTGCCCCATACAAAGGTTATTCTGTCTGTCACCTGTGACGAGTGACGACATTTTTAAATCAGCAAAGTGGAACAAAAACTGTGATTCATATGCTGTAAGTTTTAATTCCCAAGCTCACAAGAATTCAACTGTAAATGCATCTTTTGTGCCCCAGTACCTCAGGAGCACTGCTGAGGTTGGTCCGTGGTTGGCTTTGGTTACTATGACGATAGAAGTGGCTCTCGGCGGGGGCAGAGGGGTCTGTTTCAGGCCGAAGCAGACAGAGAAAAAGAGGAGTGTGACAGTGATTAATGCCCTGGCAGAAACCGAGACACTCAACTCCGAGCCCCGTCGTTACCGTCAGAGTATTAAGGACGCCGTCCCCCAACGATCACTGCGTCTCACTAGCACAGGAATGAGAAGTTTAATCACAATCACGTGAATTATTTATAATACAAAAAAAGCTATTACTTTCTGACTTGGGGGATGAAAGCCAGAGTAAATTGAAATGTTGGATTAAGCCAAGAAGGAAATGAGATTCACCTGTGTGTCTTCTAAAGTCAGTCCTCGCTATCTGGCTGATTTGTGGCAAAAAGTATGTATGTCCACATCCACTACTTGCCTTTTGTTCCCAGATGTGGAACAAGTGCAGGTGGCCTTTCCCAGGTGGCGTGGGGACGGGGGCTCGTTTGAGAGGCACATGGCACTGCGATTTCACTGCAGCCTGTTAACAAGGAAGTGATGTGATGGAAGACTGGAGGCGAAAATGTCTGCACGATAGAGATAAGCAACCGACTGTGCTTCCCCGTTCCACTGTCCCCCACCCCCTCCCCCAACAAGAAACACTTCAGAAACACTCTGTCTGAATAGCTGACCAGCAGCGTTCGGATGATGAGAAGCACACATCCTGTGCCTCATGGACATCACCTACTGCATTATTTGGATAGTCTGCCTCTGTGCTTGCACATGCAACCATCTCCTCATATAGGACACACTTTTCATATAAAGAAACAACCTCAAAGCGTTTCCACAGTGTGGCTGTTCCTCTTTCATGTCCCCCACCTGCATGTCAAGGTCCATTAGAGCTCCTTTTGAGGGTCTTGGTCCCTGCCTGGGTTTTTGCACTTCATGGCACTGTCCCTCCCCTGTTCCTTTAGTCCATCGCTCTTTCCTAACACTGCAGCTGAAAGGAGCCTCTGTTGGGTTTCTATAGTGCATAATATGCGTGTGAGCACAATGCACTGCAGTTAAAGCTGCTTTTCCTTCTTCGTCTTCAGTGACCACTACACCTGGTGCCCCACACTTCATTTTCAAACACTCTGTGCTGTCCGTGGCTTGACCCCCCCCGGGCCTCACATCCTATGAGGACGAGCTTAGACGCACAGTCTGGGATGGCAGTGTAAAATTTGGAAAGGACATGATGAATGATCTCTAGATGTACACACATTCTATAGTGCATTCAATCAACTACAGCAGGTAACATTACCTTGTCATTTTCCACACCCAACCTCCACGGAGTAAATGTGTGGGACAGTTTTTATGGTTCTGTTTAGAGACTGTATGTTTGTCCAGTTCAGAAATGAAAGCTCACCAATTTTCCTGAACTCAGACTTAATAGTTGTTACAAAGTGAGTTCAAAAACGGAAAACTTAGTTGTCTGAATTCGAGAAAGTTAACTGAACTCATAAAATATTGATATTATGCTGACTCATCTACTGAGTCACGTTGTGAGTCAATGGATATAAATATCTTTCTTCTTGTACTGTATAATTTAAAGTCAGTTGCTTCCAGCTGCTGAAGTAATTTTGTATGAAAATCAATATAAAGACAACATATCATGCATCTGAGGTTTGTTAAATCATGAATGTCTGCAGGTAGGTGACTGAATTCAACACGAACACTGGTTATCACAGGTGCATAGTTTTTATAATGATTGCTTTTTCTTTTTAAAACCCATGTAGAGTTTTAAAACTCTCAGCAGTTCCTTCATTCCCCTAATTATTACAAGTTGAAAAACCTCAAGTCAGAACAAGTCATTTTGAGTAGAATAAATGTGAAATTAACAAAACGTGCTGCAGCGTAGTTCAAACAAGCAGGAAGTGGAGCTCTTTGAGGGGAGGTTTAAATCGGGTGCCGGATGTTTGATGGCAGAGTAAATCTCTGCCCCTGCTCACAGCAGATTGCACCTGCTAGTGTTGGCCAGCAGCCCCATTCATCACACTCTTTAGTCAAGCCCTTTTTTTTTTAAACCGTGTCCGAGGTCCAATAGCAATCTTGAATCAACAGCGTCCCTCTAAGTGACAAATTTATTGTTCAAAACATCTGGACAGAGCACAGGGTGTGTGGAGGACAACCCACTGTAATTACATTTCCAAGTGGGCATAATTCTTGATTTGTTAATTTAACAAGACAGTTACCAAACCCTGTTCACGACCGGTTGTGTTGTTCTCACCTTTTGCCATGTAGGGAGGGCGTATTGCGGTTGTAAACGAGGATGGATGTTTTATACATCATGCTGGCTCAAAACTCCACTTGGTGGCATTGAGAGTTGTCAGTTGGACCATACACAGTCTACAAACCAGAATGAACATCAGGATTGTCGTTCAAGATAAAACTTTATTTCACCGGTAAAAGCTAAGCGTAAGCACGAGGCTCGAAACCCTATACACGCTGCAATGGCCTTCAACTAATTGCTACGCGCCACCACGCTCTGCACAGCCCTTCAGGTTTTAGTCACCGCCAAATTAGAACGAATAGAAATGCTGCAAAATGTACCTAACAAGCAGCAGTCATTCACATTGCGTGATTGGCAAGAATCCCAAACCTGCCTTAAAGCAACTTTACGAGTGATGCTTTTCTGTGACTCTGACTTCATGGGAGGTGTTGACAGCAGCTTTCCACGAAAAGATATGTTTGTAGCATATTTCTCTAAAAAACGTATCATTTTGCTGCTCACTTCAGCTGCAGCTAACCACTTTCTATTGTAACCTAAGGCCTGTATCTTAATAACTTTAATATTTGTTTATGAATTAATTAATTTTGGTCCAAAAGCAGAATATTAAGGCGCAGTTAACCAATTGGCCTGTTGTCTAGTATTTAGAAGAATATGGCCATAAATTCACCGATAAAAACATAACAAAGCACATACCCTGTGAGGTCTTGTGTGCACATACTGTTTGTACATAAATTACATTTGTGTTGTCCACCGTTCACTATAGCACTGCCAGTTTTCTCCTTTCTTACTACAATGTGTCCTTGCAGTTGCTTAAACTGTAACGGATCGAGGGTCCACAGATCTGAGTTTATTTCTTTGCATTCTCTTTACACTAAATCCAATTTACATTGAACATTCAAGGCTTTATTTACTTTATTTTCCATCGCTGCAGCGGTTCAGCCTGTTCATAAACACCTGGCTGTATAGTGGTATGATGAAAGTAGATAGATGAATACTTACATCATGTCATTGCAGGTATGTGCGTTATTTGGACACATGCGGCTTTTCTGCAGCACTCTCATATGAGCTCCAGTGAGTTAGGTTGCCCTCGGGGAGCAGCGAGGAGACAACAGGAGAGAAACTCTCCTCACACAGCGTTTTTTCCCACACACACTGCTCAACAACTTATTGGTTGCAGATATGAGCACTAAAGGTTGTGGTGGCTGCAGACTGACTGAAGGGCAGGGGGTTGGACAGCGGGCTGTTATTGCATGCAGATGTGTCTGACCCTGCGTATGCAGATGATGAAGATGTCAATCTTAAACTCAACTTGAAAGAATACACTGATCAAACCCTCTGGGTTTGCAGTGAGAGTGTGTGTATCCTGTGCAGCAGGATTGAATTTAGCTTGCTTGCAAATTCAACTGTAATGTGACTGTATCTTTGGAGGCGACTTTGCTTTTGGGAAATAAAATGTCAGGGCTTAAAAAAAAAAAACCTGTGCATTTGCCTGGAATGAAAAATGTCTGTCTGTCGCCTGCTTGCCACATGGCTGCCCTTTGCTTTGCTCTGTTGTATATTAATCAGAAAGAGGTGCACCTGAGATTGTGTTGTATAAAAATAACCAAAGCTTTCTGTTGTTGGTTTTTGACTATGACACTCACATGTGACTGTTAAACATGTAATTCCAAAATTCTACAGCCTCTATTACATCTGGCTCTATATTACATTTTTTTTTTTTAAACCCTGGCTGTGGTGGACTTGTTCCCCTTTAAATACAAGAGCATTAGTGAGGTCCAGCATTGTTGTTGGGTGCTAAAGCCTGACTCGCAGGTGGCCGGTCAGGATTTTCCGCGCTGAACTGGGAAGGCTTTTATGAAAGCGCTGTCATGTTGAAACAGGTTTGGACCATCCTCTGTATTTGAATTTGAAAGGACTTGTCTAAAATAATTGGATGCTGTAGGATTAAGATTCCGTCGAAATCAAACAAAGGCTTTGACAAAACCGTAAAAAAAGGAAACCAAAATTGTCCAGTGGTTCCCAATGTCGACGGGGTTGTTCACATATTTTTCACGGTATAACCAGTGTGTATGTGCAGTCATCACTTACACACACACACACACACACACAGTTGAAACTTCTGTTATAGCTGCTTCTCTTCGCTTTAGTTCTGTGTTCATTAACCCCTCGGACTGTGCCACGCCACTCTCAGTGCCCCCCCGCTGCCTCGACAGTGTGCCCCTGCTGGCCTGACGCCCAGACACCCTTGCCTAGTTACAAACCAGCGGCGACGGTGATGGTCGTGTCCACGCGTCTTTGACTTTGCTGAAGACGTGCTCCTATTCATTATGGCCACTTGTGCTCTGCAGGCAGAGGGATAAACAAGACATAAAACACAGGGCTGTTGGAGACGGCCAATTTGTGTCGGTTAGACAGTGTTTAACTTCAGGTCTCTTCACTGTCTCTTCTTTTTTTGGTGTCCTTTATTGTGAATGTTTTCCGTGCTGTGATTTGTTTTTGCATCAAAAGGGGAACCTGTAGGTGATCTGAAGGAGTGTTTTCAAGTGGCTTATAGCAGCAGGGAGGAGGGAGTAATTTCATCAAAGATCTAAAAATGACTTTTATCATCTTCAGCATGTAATGCAGCTGGAATCAAGGCTCCTCTGTCAGATCAGAAAGAGAAAGTTCTAACTTTTTTTGTTTTGCCTTGTAATTTCCAAGAGTTTATTGTCCTCTGCTGGTGTTGCCAGAACAAAATAACAGCTTTTATGCTGTGTGTGTGAGTATTTAGTTTACACAGTGACTCACTTGTTCTGTGAGCTCATGTGTGTTGTTGGTGGTGTCATGAGATTCGTTGTTTCCAATTCTTAATTACAATTAGATTTTTCTGCTGGTTTCCTCCCACAATCCGAAGACTTGTAATTAGCTTCACCTGTGACTCTAAATTGCCTGAAGGTTTGAAAGTACAACTGTGTGTGGCCGCATGTGATGGACTGTCGTCCTGTCCAGGGTGGACCTCGTCCTTGCTCGATGACAGCTGGGATCTGCCCCACACACACCCCCATCACCTTTACAAAGATGAGCGTTTTGGCTAATGGATGAATAATACAGTACAAAGAGCTCACTCAGTCAGTAGATATGATTTGTAAGCATTGTAATTTTAGATCGGCATTAAAAACATAATGGTGACTTCGTGATGACTGAGGCTGTGATGCTTTCTGATGCTGCAGAGTGAACTCACTGCTATGAAATATTTTGGAGTAAAATGACCTGGCCTGGATCCAGCTTAGTGGCCCTGCCCGCTGCTGACAACAGTCATTTGATACTGAGGACAGAGGATAGGACAAGTCCTCAGTGCTACTGTTTGTGTGTGTATTTGTGTGTGTGTGCAGTACTGTATGTGTGTCGCTGACACCCCCTGTGATCTAGTGTGGCGCCTCTGGCCTCCAGGGACACCCGGACAGCTGGCTGGCACAGGAATGTGATGAAGACTAAAAGACTTAAGCCACCCCAAGCTATCCTCCTCTTCCCCGGGTGCCAACTCTCTGTTCTGTCTCTTCTCTCGTTCTGTGCCAGACTCAGACGCAACACAGGTAGGCAATTTCAAAGCATATGGTAAAGCTATGAGAAAAGAATCTAAGATAAGCAAAACTGACACTCAGAACTGACGAACACTGAATTGTTTGGCTCACGATAAAAGCATTACTTCCCATTCATTCAGAGGTAACTGTCAGCACCAGTGAGTGGATTGATGTGAAATGTGCACTCAGGAGCTCATCTTTGTTGATGGGTCCTTTGGCTGTGAAGCTTTACTCAACCATGTTTTAGTTTCGTGTTATTTTTTTATGTTTGAATAATAAATTGCCACCTTGTTTGGGCTTTATGGGCTTTATGGGCTTGCAGGTTCAACCTTGTTTCAGTCTTACAGTTTTCTCTCTAAATGATTCATAACCAGTCAATAATAATGGTACATCTATCAGAGCACACATCATTCTGCCTCCACACTTTGTGGCTTATCGCACTGGCACTTTTTTCATTGGCTTTTTCTTTATCAGCTTATTACTTAAAGCTTATCAAGTTAACTCAAGTCAGTTTTATTGACGCTACCTGTAAAGACAAAACCGATTGAGAAGGCGTCTAGAGTTCTTGTAAGCCTGCTCACCCATTTAGACAACATGTAACAGTTGTGATATCGGCTTCTCCATCACTTTGCTATTGGTAACAAAATACAGATACTGCACTGGGA